>NW_022145564.1:0-127500 GCF_000002235.5 Strongylocentrotus purpuratus
AATTGTGCATATAATTGTTATGCCGTTGTACGAATAAATCATAAAGGCTTGGGCAAATTGTTCCTGCTTATCATCACACATACTTTGAGAAGAAGAAAAAAACATTCTCTTTTTAAATTCAAAGTCGTTTTACAACTTTTTGAGCATCACATAATTATGTTTTTATGCGTTCTGGTAACGACTTTGTTCAATGAACTGTCGCACTCAAAGTTTTCTAAATTCCTTTGTTCCTTTCTCGATCCGCAAATACAATAAAAATGCTACCTCAATCGTACGTTCTTCTTTATTTCTGTAACGTAATGTAAATGTAAATGTAAATTGAAATTGGAAATTGATTAAACACAAATTTGATTCGTCATATTTATTAAGAATCATAACAAATGGGATACATAATTGCTTCTCTAGATATTATATTAAAGCGGGACATAACTACGTGTAGCTACTTGCGCCCTCTATACAGCCAACAATGCCCTAGCGGTACCCGTTGATTCCCATTTCCCTTATTAGTATGTTAATTGAGAGCTGATATGATGAGATAAACGCCTGCGAGTAACCTCTACTCGCCGGAAGGTCTAATCCTTCCTGGCCTAACTAGTGCAGGTAGGATTTAATTTTTCAAGAAGCAAATGTTTATATAAGATATATAAAATATGAATTTCCTAATACTGAATTCTGTTTTCCCCTTTTTTCCTGCTTATAATTATAGTATAGTTATAAAGAAAACACGAATTCATATTTTATTTGCATGTGCACCTGATATACTCGATTCAGTTTAATAAGTAGAAGTAGAAAAGAAAAGGAAAATATTCTTGTAATTCTTGTAAGCATTATCATGACGTAGAGACTAACACAACGTTTCATTTGATATAACAAGCATTGATGTAGGCCGAATTATATCGGTTCACTCGAAGTCTCGTTCTTATGAATAGCCTGCTGCAGTGGAGTGCCGCTCGCAGAGAATTTGTTAAGATGGCGGCGTAATCGGTCGTTTGGCGAGCCGTGACGTCAATGCATAAGGTCTATACGGCAATGCGTTCTCGATCTACCCACTCCTGCTGTTGCTGCTATAGTGCTAGCTACTACTACTGTTTCCTAATGCCGGACAAGAGATTAAACTCCCCGTCCAAAAACGGTGGATCGATCGAGAAAAACAAAGAAAGTTGCCCGTTGATTGTCAGCGATCCAACGCCATGTCTTCGCCAGCCGGCCCCGGCAGCTCCCGGGTGAGTGACGCGGCCGCTGCGGCCCCTGTTTGGTTCATAGAATATGAGAGGCGTTTGGATTCAAAGTTTGATGACCTGCATAAGAGACTGGATTTTCATGAAGCTGCTTGTGAAGAAAAGTTCCAACATCTGGAAAAGGAATTGGCTGCAGCTTTTGATAAGATTGACGACCTTGAGAATAGATCTCGAAGAAACAATCTAATCTTTTTCAACTTCCCTGAAGGTGAGGAGCCTGATTCTGCCAGTGGATGCAGTGAGTTGATTTCATCCTTTTGGCCTCTATTGACAAGAATCTTGAGCATGTTCAGATCGAGAGGGCTCACCGCACGCCGCCAGGTCCACTATCATCTCGTGGACATCCCCAGAATGGCAGCCAGTACAAGCCGAAGGATCGTCCAATTCATGTTTGCTTCAGTTCGTTTCAAGATCGAGTGAGGGTCCGGAAGGCATGTGTTGCTGCGTTCAAGGAGGGGTTCAAGTTCAAAGAGAGATCAAAGTTGTATGTTGCAGAGGATTTCAGTCATCGCGTTCAGGCTCGCCGTAAAGCTCTCCTGCCTGAGTTAAAGATGTTGCAGCAACAAGGAAAGCGAGCATTCTTTGTATACCCTGCGACAATTAAGTATGTCCAAGATCACCAGCTGAAGGTTCACAAGCCAGGTGTTTGAATTGCATCTGTAGTACACCATAACAACACTGTGATTATCATAGTGGCTGTCTCGTACAAACCGTCTGACTTTCACAGAAAACTTTTATATTTTACAAGATGACATGCCTTGAACTTAACGCGTTTTAACTTGCTGGTCACCAGATTAGTTTAGTGATGTCGGTCTGTTTAAACATATTTTGTTCACTTAAACTTTTTTAGGAATTCTCGGGGTGCCCTGGAGGTGCCTTGTTTTTGGTTACCCACGATTCACCATTGGGGATACTAGTTTTTATTGTTCTTATCCTTGTTGATACTGGCGTCATTATGATTAATTATGAGGCTCTAAGGTTTTCTCATTCTTGCCACATACTGTTGGCTGCCTTTACAGTTTGTTTTGTTCTTGGTTGGTGTTTGTGAGTATGCTTTTTTACTGAGTGTGTGGTGTGGCCCTTTTCCCAGGGGTTCTTTATCATGAATCAAATTGTGTACATTTTTAGGATATTACTTGCTTTGTCAACTCACTGTTGCTACTCTAGGTTTTTACTGTTATATGATGTTACAGATTAATACTTTTAATTGCAGAGGACTGCATGACAATTTTAAAAGAAAGAAAGTTTTTAATTTTTAAGATAATTTGGGTATGATATAATCTTTCTTCAGGAAACCCACTCTAGGATAGATGATGAGAAGCTGTGGCGTACTCAGTGGGGAGGGGAGGCAGTTTTTGGCAGCTATGGTTCCAATAGCCGAGGTGTGGCTATCTTGTTTAAAGCTTCTTTGAAAATATCAGTCTTATCTTTTCACCTGGATCCTGAGGGAAGATATATTATCCTCCATGTTAATGTTAATGATGTACACTTTATTTCGTCAACTTATATGGCCCTAACAAAGACTCACCAGATTTTTTGTTAATCTTTTTGCTAAGTTAGATGAAATAGGTAACTCTCATGTTATTTTAGCAGGAGATTTGAATATTGCGGTAGGCCCTTTAGATTATGAGGGTTCTAAATGCAACCCACTCTAAAGCTCGTGCCAAAATTGCTTTTAATATGTATGTAGAAAAACTAAGTCTTGTAGATGTATGGAGAAGAGATCATACTCATGATAAGATTTTTACACGCCATCAGAAAATTCCATTTGTTTCCTCCAGGTTAGACTATATTTTATTTCTAGTGATCTGTTGAATTGCGTAAAGAAATCTAAAATTGTGACTGGTATTTGTTCTGATCATTGTATGGTAACACTAGCACTGTCACTAAATGATTCACCTCGGGGCAAGGGATATTGGAAACTGAACACTGCACATTTGAAACATTCAGAATTTTGCAATTTCATTAAAGACAAAATTAATGAATTTAAGGAATTTCATGCTGAATGTGATCTAAATCCACATATAATTTGGGATGCATTCAAATGCACAATGGCTGGTCATTGTATATAGTATTGCAGTAGAACAAAAAAAGAAAAGAATTTGACTAAGAATAATTTACTAAAGAGTATATCCTTACTTACAGAAAAAATTGGTTCATTGAAAAAGGATAATAGTTCAAATGAAGAACTGCAAGAATTATATAGCAAATTAGAAGTTGAAGAAGCACAATTGAATGAACTTCTGGATACTGAAACTGCTGGCTCTATAGTAAGGTCTAGATTAAAGTGGGCTGAACACGGAGAAAAAAGCTCTACATACTTCTGCAATTTAGAAAAACGGTCCTATGAAAGAAAAACTATACGCCAACTAAAGGCGAACAATGAGCAAATCATCACTGATCCTAAAAGAGTACTTCAGGAAATTCATTCTTTTTATAAAGCTCTATACTCTTCAGAGGTATCTCTTGAGGATAGGGACACTATCAAGGATTTTATCGCCCCTTTGAATATACCTACCTTATCAGATGATTCAATTTCTGCTCTAAACAGACCTTTAACCAAAAATGAACTTTGGACTACATTAAAGAATATGGGAACAAATAAGAGTCCAGGACTAGGCATTCCTTGTGAATTTTATTTAACCTTTTCAATGATATCATAGATTTATTACTCCACTCTTATAATTATTCCTTTCAAGAAGGAATTTTATCACAATCTCAAAGAAGTGGAATAATCACGCTTCTTCCAAAAAAGGGTAAGGATCCATTGTTAGTGAAGAATTATCGCCCTATCTCTCTACTGAATGTTGACTATAAATTATTAGCCAAAGTTATGAGCTCCCGTTTGAAGTCTTGTATAAATTGTTTGATACATACAGATCAACAAGGGTTTATGAAGGGATGCAACATTGGGGCCAATATTCGGGTTATAATTGATTTAATTGAATACACAGACTATATGAATGAGCCAGCTACAATTATTTTGTTAGATTTTGAGAAAGCGTTTGATAGAATAGAACATGATTATTTATTTTCAGTCTTGGACTATTTTACTTTTGGAGACAATTTTATAAGATGGATAAGATCTTTTTACAATGACAGAACTAGCTGTGTGTTAAACAATGGTTTTATGTCCAATCCGGTCGCAATTAAAAGAGGAATATTCCAGGGGTGCCCAATATCCCTCTTTTATTTATACTAGCTATTGAAATTCTGGCTATTTCAGTACGACCCAATCCAGGGATAAAGGGAATTTCAGTTGGCAATTTTGAACAGAAGATAAGTCTTTTTGCAGATGACACAACTTGTTTTTTTAATGGGAAAACAGTTTCCTTTAAACATTTATTTGAAACGTTGACTCAGTTTGCAAAATTTTCAGGTTGTCGCATTAATTTAAGTAAGTCAGATGCAATTCATATAGGAAAGCTGAAAGGCAGTACAGTTATTCCGCAAGATGCATTAGGGTTGAATTGGAAATCAAAAACGTTAAGGCTTTAGGAGTGGTTTTCTCATTGAACACAAAAATGCTTTACGAACTGAATTTTGTTCCCAGACTTGTCATTATAGAACAGATTTTAAATTGTTGGAGGCATAGAAGCCTATCCTTGTTGGGCAAAATTGCTGTTGTAAAGTCGCTTTTACTCCCCCAAATGTTATTTTTGTTTTCAGTATTATGCATTGACCTGCCAAACTCTTTCTTTAAAAAATTAAATGGTTTGCTTTTTAAATTCATTTGGAGCAATGGCAATGACAGAGTTAAGAGAGATATATTATGCAATGATTATGAAGAAGGGGGTCTAAGGATGATTAATCCTTTAGTTTTTGCACAAGCGCAGAAAGTTTTGTGGATGGCTAAACTCTTAGACGATAAATATGAAAGTTGTTGGAAAACAATAGAAATATATATTCTTTCTACCTTTTGTGATGATCATCTTGCCCTTTTAAGGCAGATGCCCCTGATTCGGTTTTGGCAAAACTTAAAAATTGCCAGTTAACAGCGTCTATTAAGACATGGTATTTATATAGGCAAGAGATGAAAAGAGAACTAGGTTTATGTCAGTTTCATTTACAAGATTTTATTTGGTGGAATAGAAATGTAAGATTGCAATATAGAACACATTTTTTCTATCCAATTTGGTATGAAAGGGGTATTCATTCCATTTTTCAATTACATAATGGTTTTGGTAACCCCAAAACGTTTGAAGACCTCGTAATTGAGTTTGACATTCCTATTAGAGACCAAAGAAAATATGACTCTCTCATGAATGGCATATTTTTGGAGTGGTTTGATAATTTCTTAATGTGGATGAGAATATATTTAATCAAATTTTTAAAGATCTATTAAGTCAAAAGAAAATGTCTAAGTATACATACAATATTTTGCTAAAGAAATATAGTTGTACTAATGCCAAAAGGGAGAGTAAATGGGAGGAACTCTTTGGCCATCAACCCAAAGAGAAGGATTGGTCGATTATTCATACGAGTAACTTTTGTTGCACAATTGAGACTCAGTTAAGGAGTTTTTATTTCAAAATTTTCCATAATGCTATTGGTTTTAATGCATTTTTGTTCAAGATTGGGAGAAAGGAGTCTGCTAATTGTTATTTTTGTTCAGATTTTCCAGAAACTTTAGATCACTTGTTTTGTGACTGTAGGAGAGTTGTACCACTGTGGGAAAAAATGGTGGATAAGATTAACACTGGCACTGATCACAGTTATAATCTGACTCTGTCAAAATTTAATTTTTTGTTTGGGATACAGTCAAGGGACAAATACGCCTCTTGTATAAATTTTCTCTGTTTATGTTTAAAATATTACATTTACTCATGTAGGTTTCAGGGAAAAGAACTTATTTTCGAAGCATTTGTTTCAACGGTAAAGTTCAAACAAAAAATAGAATATAAAATTGCCCAAAAGAAAAATAAGTTACAAGTCCATTTTAAGAAATGGTCTATCAAGTTTAACTGAAATTTAGGAGTAGTCTTGCAAAGCTCTGTTGTCATGAACATCTTCATTGGCTTTTTGAATTGTAAACTTGCCCTCTGGGAAAGTATATGAGTGTGAGTGTGTGTGTGTGTGTGTGTGTGTGTGTGTGCGTGTTTATGGGTGCATGAGTGCGTGCCTGTTTTGTAGTTTTAAGATGATATTATGTTTATATTGCTGCTTTTACTCTGTTAATGTTTCAGAAAAAAACAATAAAAACAGAAAGAAAAAAAAATAGCCTGCTGCAGTGCATTGCACTCCCAAACATGAATTATTTGTATCAAAGGCATGCATTAATACAAAGAGGGGATGAGTAGACAGCGAGACAGAGAGGCGGCGAGACAGAGAGGCAGCGAGACAGAGAGGCAGCGAGACAGAGAGGCAGCGAGAAAGAGAGACAACGAGACAAAGAGACAGAGAGAGAGAGGGAGAGGGGTATAGATAGAGACGGAGAGAGAGAGGGAGAGAGAGAGAGAGATTGTTGTGCTTGAAAGAAGGCTTAATAAGATGGAAGAACATAAGAAACAGAACGGAAATTTGAAGACAGAAGAGGAAGAAAAGAGAGGTCTAGATGAGGAGGGCGAGGAGAGTAAGGAAGGGAGTATAGAGAGAGACGTGATGATCGGAAAGAGAGGGAGAGGGAAAGAGAGATAGAAAACAAATAAGATGCGAGGGGAATGTTTATGCACGAAATTAATATCGCACTACTCCTGATCAACTTCATTTCTGTATCACCATGACAAAATTCAATGTTTCAATATTTCATATTTCTTTCCGCCAACTGACCCTGAGGCAACCTGTTTCTCATCGTCAAAATATTGTTTTCTGTAACAAGTAACCTCCTAAAATAATTTTGAATATAACAACTTCTAAAATAGCCTTTGACAACGAACTTGTGAGGGTGTGTGTTAGGAGGGGGGGGTAGAAGGGGGTACACTTATTTTTTTATATTTTTTAGTAAAGTACTATCTGTAACCACGTTTCATTTCACGTCATTGCAAAAAGACATTTGGCTCGTTCAAATGCACACCTCTCCTTTCCCGCCCCATTCCCGTACACACTCACACGTACACACAGACACAGACACCCACACACACATGCACACCACACACACGCACACACACAATATCTGTTCACGGTCGCTGAGTATTATTACGATTTGTTACCTTTTTCAAAACATAATCAATTCAATATAAATAAATGTTAACGCTGTATAACCTTATCGCATCGAAAATTGATTGGTTTGACCATTATTATGTCAAGTGGTCGCCATCGTAGTACCTGCTCAGCATTTCCATGGATAATCTAACGTCTTTCGCCCAATACGTCATATTTCTGCTTGGCGGTGTAAGATGTCTAGCTGTATTCCATTTTACTATGAGATATTAAAGACCCTATCTGAAGAAAACTCAACTTTATATGATTCAATGGAAATCTGAATGGACGTTGAAACAAAATATTAAATACTTTTCAGCATTGCACAAAAGCTAATTAAAGCCTTATTTTCCGCAGCCCTCGAATTTAAGGGGCAACAGGGGTCAAATTTGCCGCAGTTACGGTGACGACACAACATGTGGACCGGATCAGCTCGTATGTATATTAGGGACTTTAAGATTTGCGTGGACTGATACGTGTGACGTCAATTAAAGGCAGTGCATTAAAAGGACATCGATCGTAGCAATCCACGTTGTCGTTGTGCAAATCTAAAAGTACCTAATATATGTATATATATATATATATATATATATAGCTGGAGCATGAGCGATGCTTAATTAATAATAAGTCGCTGTGAATATGCGTACTTCACATATGATTGTCATCAAGTCGATAACTTGTTTTTAGGTCAAAAGCTTTCGATTTTCAAAGAGCTATTACTCCTCTAACAGACATTAAAATACAATGTAACTGATGTTGTTGTCATCTATGGCTGATTAGTTTGCAGTTGATCATCCAATTCGCTTTGTACTTACGACATGGTCTTTTAAATTCAGTAATTATCCCAATGAGATAAGGGGCAAACCTTAATTTGAAGCAGTACCCATGTAATTTTTAATGTGGGCTTGATAACCTCCCTTTTCAATTACATGGTGTATGTTTTTTCTCATCATGTTCACGGTCGCTCTACAGGTTGCTAACTAACTATGTAATATATATATATATATATATATATATATATATATATATATATATATATATATATATAAACCAAAAGGAATAAATTCCTTTAATACTTTAGGTCCTATATATAGGTGAGGGTAAACACCAGGAGCGCTTCAAAGATTCATAACATTTCCCATTTCCCCCTTTCCATTTCTCTACCCCTCGCTCTCCCTCCTCTTTTCTCTCTTACTCTCTCTCTCTCTCACTCCCTTTCTCCGTACTCCCCTCTCTCTTTCTTTCTCCCTCTCTCTACCTCTCCCTCCCCTCCTTTCTCTACCTTTCTTTCTCTTTCTTTCTCTCTCTCTCTCTCTCTTCCTCCCCCTTCACCTTTATCTCTTTCTTTATCTCCCTCTCACTAACTTCCTCACAAATTCAACTCGGTTAATCTCTACCCCACCCTACCCCTTTCTAACTCTCTCCCTGTCTCTTTCTCTCTTTTTCTCTGTCTCTCCTTTCCGCCCCTCTCTTTTATTCTCTATCCACTCTATTTTACAGTAATTTATCAATCCTGCTCAAATGGATGTTTAAATATATATTTAGAATGCAAATGTTGCTTTGTTGGGCAAGCACAAAACCATATATATGTATCCATATGTACTTTGCGTTCCTGAAAAAATGAAACTGAAAATCAAATGATTACCCGACCCAAGTAATGCAAAGTTTTGGGAATTTTTGAAAATTGGATGGATAGTAATTATTTACAATTTGGATACATTTGGATGCCCCTGTGGATGTATTAAAAGCACTAACAAATTTAGCCCCTAAAACACTTCTGCTTTCGAGAAATTGAATAACCAAAGATCTACCGGTGTTCCCAGTAAATTTCAAATATTTCAGATAGCGCCTATGGCCATTCGATCAGATCAGTTTTTCCCAATTTGTATCATTAACAATGATCCGTTTTCACTTTCAGATTATACTTAATTGTACATCTAGCATTGAAGTCACTATCACTATCTAAGCACCACTATCTCTCATCTGAACAATGTTACCAAGTCCCTTTTCCCGAACAAACATTCTGTCTGATATAATATTGAATGAATAAAGAATGTAACGAACAAAATACATGAGCGGCTATATACAGTATTCACTCGTCGTCCAGACTATTGGTTCTAAACAACACAGCCTGCACATGAGATTCATCCCTACGTTCGAGATGATTGGTCGGTAGCTTATGTTGTGGGTGTTGTTGCAGCGCCGCCCAACATTGATTCTGAGACGCCAGCCAACATGCGCACGGTGAGTGGTGGAAGACTGGTTTGCTGATCAGTATCAGTTTGCATTCCTCGGGCTTGGACTTGTGTTCTTTGCATACTTTAGTGATCCTCAAATTTTAGACGAACTGGTTGTTATCAAACACCTCTAGAAGGTAAGACACCTAACCTTCTTAATATTATAATGCTATTCGGAAGAATTTCTTTCATGATATCCTATATATAATATTATTTGTGCAAAGATTTTAAGCGGTATTGGTGTCATAACATGATTAACATAAATTCGACCTCAAACTATACTCATCACTATCTATAATAATATTACCTTGCCTCATTTATTGTATTGTATTATTTTCTGGGGCTATTCATATAAAACCAACCTCCTCGGGTTGAAATTACTACAAAGAAAGTACTTAGACATATATCAAACTCTCACTTTCGAAGTCCAAATGGACCTTTATTTCGTCATCTGCATATTTTGCCTGCTACTGACAGTTTGGGTTACATTTGTGTATAGATATAATCTTGGTCTACTGCCATTTTTTTCAAACTACATGCTTACTTTAAATTTCTCTTTTCATTTATGACACACGACAAAGTCATCCGTTTTTATCAAACACTATGGGCTTAAATTCTTTTCGTGTCAATACATTAAAGTGACTCGGTAACATTGTCTCAGATTCTGAAACAAACCCTGGGTTTAGCTCATGCTGCAATGATAATTATAAACCTTTAGACCAGTCAGGAATCCCACGACTTGTACAAGCCCATCGCCTGTCCGATTATCAAGAAAAATATAATTGGAAATCGAAATCAAATTTAGTTTCTCGAACGGTTTGTATATTAAACACTACAGTCTATCGGGGGAAATAAGTATGTTAAAAACTGGTAATTCAAACAAAATTGTTTAAAGCACTTCATGATCATTTTGAAACGCAACCTTTGTAGGGCTTTAACATATTACAGACACTGATAACACGTGTCTTTAAATCATGAGATGAACCGGTACTGAATATTCGGGGTAGTACTACGTTTTCTCTGCTGTAAATCTCTTTCGACAAGATTGTAGTACATACTGGCGGAGTTACCTTTGTTTAATTTTGTTGACGTGGCTGATAGATTCTTACCTTCAACACTCCGTGGTCATGATTAGCATTTATATTTAAGTCCCTTTCTGTTTTAATTCTTCTTTGTTTTCTACTACTTACTCTTTTTCATCTTCTTTTTTCCTTTTAGCTGTATGTGTGAAAATGTATTTATGTGTTTGTATGTTGATGATTAAATATTCGTATTATTAGATATGTATTTTATGCATGTATAATTTGCTCAAGGGGCCCTGTTTACAAGCTCTTGCTTTTTTAGGGCTCCTAACCTTTATTACTTTGTATAAGATCACGTTTTATAGTTGAATAAATTAAATGGTTGAATAAATGAAATGAAATGAAATGGAAAATGAATGTATCATTGTCTTACGGTGAGTTTCTTTTGGCACTAAGATCTTCTGTCATTACTCCGTTATTGAATACATTTTAATCATTGACCAATTTCTAATACACAAATTTCTAGAACAATTTATGGAAAAAGCTTGTTCTAATCAGGTTTCCAAATCTGTCAATCACATTTATTTTCTTGATCCAATGCACTCCTTTCACTGAGTCGCACCTAAGTATTGACTAGGATGCACTTATTCGTCTGCAGAATGACAGATTTTGTGCCACTAATAACAGTCAATTTGTCTTCCCATGAATGCTTGACCTTTTTTTTGCATTCGACCTGGTGGACCATACAACTCTCTCACAAGGGCAGGTCAATCGCTTTTTTTTTGATAATTTCCTTTTTTGGTTGCAGTGAGACCTTAGCAACAGGTCGTCGAGTAAGGTCCATTTTAAATTAATACAGGATTTTGTAACCAGCAGTACCGTATTTTATGGGATTGTCCCGTATGTCGACCAATTGTCAGCATCCCGTATCGAACCTCCGCGAGGTATAGTTCGTCCCGTGTTAGCCTAATGCTGATTGGAAATGGATAGTAGTTACATGCCAAACTGTAGACCTACAACACTGCACGAACAAGCGGAACAGATTCTTAATTTGTGTTCGCTTGCTTCCCTCACTCGCTATTAATGTTTTAGAAAATGGAAACGAATAGGGTATCATTACATAAAGAACGATTTTTCTTTATCATGAAATGGTTTCAACCTCAGACTGATCATGATATTTGTAACATAAGCTACCACAGTTTAGTACGTTGCTTTTGTTAACCAATGACTGCTTCCTGAAACGCTTTATAACTTTTAAGCCAGTGTCACCTTTAATGCTGATATCTACTATTAAGTTTGAAACGAAATTAGTGCAGTGCCTCAAATCTGTTAATAAATAAAAAGGTGGCGACTTTCGAAAATCAGTTCATTTTAAATATTGTGATCATATTTTCCAGTCTCACCTCACCCCATAAAACTATGACACCTTGTAAATTACATCGATTACACCATTTTCAGTTCATGTAGGATCTTTGGGATTGCCTCTGGTGGAGGAAGGACGCCCTCAAGCATGGGGTATATACTAAAGCTACATGTAATTGCAGCCATCGTTGTAATAGTGAATGGAGTTCAGACAGTCAGTGTATCAGGTAAGACCACCAACCCTATCTCCCCCTACTTACTGCCAGTTGTAATCTTTGGGCCCGTTTTCGCTTACGTATCATCTTGCTACGTATTCATTTCAAGAGCGGCAATCCTAATGTTTTAATTATGTAACGTTTAGACCTTATCCTGTTTTTCTCGAGACACACCTGCATGTCAAGAAGATTCTACTGGAGTGAACTACAGGGGAAACCTATCTCAGACAATCAACGGTCATAATTGTCAAGCATGGACCTCTCAGGATCCCCACCAACACTTTTATACTCCAGCTGACTTTCCTAACGCGGGACTAGACGACAACTATTGCAGGAGCCCAGATAATGATGACACTGCTTGGTGTTACACCACCAATCATGGGATAATATGGGAGTATTGTGATGTAGGTTTCCTCGACCCAAGATGCAAAGGTAGCGTTGTAGTGTTAAAATGTGAGCAAAGCGCTGCTCAAAATCAATTAATTTTCAATTTAATTCAATTCAGTTCAATTATTCACTCAATATATAAAATACATATACATAAATTTGCGTATGAACGCATGTGATACATATTAAAAGATGGACATATTCAAATCAGGAGTTGGAACCACAAGTAACATAAATTGAGTGGGGATCAGATTAAAGATCTGTTTAAAGATTTTATGTGCTCGACCCCATTGTGATGTATAAATTGCATTAAATATTTGTGCATGTACAACTCATTATTATATTAGACCATTTTGTTCGGTAACCAATATCCTACGTGAAATGAGCTTTCGAGAACAATGCTGGCACCCAATGGCCAGTGTTGCTCCTTCTCTCTATTAAAATGTATTGGTTGTTTTTCATGAGGATTTCATTTAAACGTTCATTTTTCTATCTATTTGTTCATTCATTAATTCCTACCGTTTATTCTTTAACATCTATTCTATGTACTTATAAATTCGTTTAAATATGTGTTTATCTATCAATGTATTTATAAATTTATTCATTCTTTAACTCAATTCCATTATAGCATTACATGACGTAAATGACGTCTGTCTTCATATAACCACGATGTCATGTCCTTTGATCACCTTGGAGAGCGGTGAGACTGTACAATTGATCCCGAAACCCATGCAATCCGATCTAGACTGGTTAATATCCGACCTCCCAGCAGACCTCCAGATTCCTGATGATGTCCAGCGTTACTATTGCACCGAACCAGGTAGTATTTGCATGCAAAATCCCCGAAATGTGTGTAATTCTGAAAATGAAAAAGTCTCGTTAATATATGAAGGTCCATAATTCCGATAATCAATATATTGTTCTACGTCATTTTCGGAATTAAGAATCCAATTTAATTTTCGGAAATATGAGCCTTGGGAATTATAAGCCTTTGGAATTACAAACCTTCGGAAAATGACATGAAGCCGAAAAATTACGCTACAGCCAAAAAAAATGCATTTGTTTCAATTCATATTTATATGGCACTGAAAAAGAACCATGTTATTATGACATTGATCACAACTTGTTGATTACACTATTACCGTGACCAGGCATTATATAATTATACAAATGTCATTCATTCAATATAATTACAATTTTATGTTCAATAATAGGCGGTGTCGTGATAATTATAGTGGTTAATTCAATTAACTCTCAAACCAACCGTAGAGGGTTCGAGACCCAGCCTGGCACTCAATTTTCCTTTGGCAAAGCGTACTTCCCTCTCCATCCAGATGTAACATTTTGGGTAGTCTTTTGCAACGAAGAATAGTATTATTGCTAAAGAGGCTCCTGGATTAACAATAAATAGTTCCGATATCACCAAACAGTTAAATTTCTTGCCTTCCGGTTTCGTTTTTTCGTGCCATACCATTTTTATAAAGCTTCCCCCGTTCAACTTGCCTTTTGCAAACGTTTGACAATTCTTTTTTCACAAAATGTTTGATGCAAACTAGAGGCATTTCAACTTAAACTTTCAGATGAACATGTGAGAAAAGAAAGAAAGAAAAGTGTGATTTTAATTATCAAGTAACAGTTGACTTCATAATCTATAGACGTGATAAACCAAGCAGTTTGTACTATGAAATTGTTTTCTTATAGAAAACTGAATAAAACATTGTTTGGAACTTACTTTGAATATTTTATTGAAGGGGCATTCTGACTGTATAGGTGTCAGAATCTGACACCTATACGCTAGGTGTGTACAGGCAGAGTAGCACATTGAGTAAGCCTGCCTTAAACCCCGCCACATCCCCTCTACAATGTCAATGTTAAAGAAAAATATCCAGTACAGGATGAAATACCACATCTAACATTGTATCGAATTTGATTAGATATACACAGGCCGCCTTTGATGTATCGTACGGAGAACCGGGTAGAAATTTAAAATAAGTAAGGGAAACAATAAATAATAAATCATGATTCAGACGAACATAGAAAGTCGACTGTAATTCAAATATAATCAGCAAAAGGGTTGAGGAAAAAAACTTCGCTGTATGCAAAGCAATTGATCGGGCTGGCTGAATTTCATTCCCATTTTTATTGGAGCATATGTTGCGTAATACAAAACCGCCCATATATGACGAATGTACACGTAAAGGGCGGTGAATCCATTTAACTGTGATATATGATGTATAAATGTAATTTACTAAAGTGTATTGTGCTACCTACACGTCCCTGCGGCGCTAGTCGTTCTACAAAGGGGGCTTGAGGGCTCAATGCTGATGTGGAATTAATAAATGTTAAATATACTATGTCCCTTGTGCAGCCAACATCAAATTGTGTAGAACTTTGCAGGAATTATGAATATGTCATGTATGTCTATGAAATTTAAACATTAGCAGTGTCCTAATATTCAAATTATGCAAGGAAACCCGTTTACTTGCTAGACTTCACTGTCAGACACTAGTGAGTGACTGACTGTTTTTTTTTTTCATCTGTGGTAATAACATACATAAAATGAGCTATAAAGGGTACACGAGCATTTTTCTACATCAATAACCCACTTCTTGTAATGGCCAACATTAAACTGATTGAATCTTTGCGCAGCATAAAACGTACGACCATTCGGTTCAATGGTCTGAAAAATCAGTTATTTTATTTTATCGTTATTTTCCCACTTTATATATATATGGGGGGGGGGGGAGTTCTAAATGAGTATTGTCTTTTAAATTCCGTTGAAATTTAACCTTTTCATTTGTTTGCCTGCAAATGGGACATAGTACCATTAACCACCATTTCATATCATACCGTAATCAGCAAGGAAGGATCACGTATGAGTCAGCAGGTAGCATAATTAGCAATTTGTTTTAAAGGCACATGCCATTTTATTTCAGGAAATGAAGTGAGGCACTTGAAGAAATGCCATTTGGCCATACACTTGTGATCCTTACTGCGATTCCCCGTTATATCAATCATGTAGTGTTATTATGTAGTATAATGGACAGTGAAAAAGCTAAGTTTAATTTAGGCGTCAGATATAATACGAGCTAGTTTTAAATATATATGTATAATTAAATCTTCCTAATCTACGATCCCAACAATTTTAACGTAAAAACGTGGCTTCTATAATGTCTACATAGAAGAAATGTTGACGTCTAAAACCAATCCATGCAGAACCAGAACGAAATGATTAAATTAACATTATACTATTATGGCAACGTTGACGGTCGTTTAGCATAATAGATAAAATGTATATACTAATTAGGCGACACGGACCGCAGTATCAAATGAGTTGCCCCTCTCACATGTTAAAAGTGTTAATTTAGTTAATTAAACAGGATAATATCTCAGGGCTGCTGTTGAATAAACGGGAACGGAAGCGTTATGATGTGTGGCACAGGGCATGCATATCCATCAAAAACATAATTAGGCATCCAGTGGTGTAGCATGGATCGAGATATAGAAGGGGCACTAAGGGGAGGGGGGGGGGATAAACTCACCCGGTGGATGAAGAGCAATTTGAGGTCTTTAATCATAATGATGGGCGTCTGGTTGGTTGATATATCTACTCTTTACTCGTTTCCTCTCTCCTTTCTCTTGTTTTCTTTCTCCCCCTTCTTTTTAACCCTTCTTATTTTTATTCTGCCCTTTTACTAAGGGGCAACGTGCCCCCTGTGTCACCCTATAGGTACTACACTCAGGCTCTGTTCTAGATGAAAACCAGCTTTGGGGGGAAGGGGGTGGGTGGTTGTAATTTCCTTTTCTCTTATGGTGACCATGAGGTAGGAAGGGAGTGGAGATGGTGCTCATTGTGCGTGAATGAATCCGATGACCGGGGTAATAATATTTGTAAAATGCTTAGAGACGAAATACCCTTTGATTCTTTGACTTTCTCCATGATGTCTTTAACCTTTTGTTTTCTGGCGTATGACTTTGTGGTTGATTTTGTCTCGCAGAGATAAATGCGACATCTTTCTCTCCATAGCTCGTTAAGTAGTCACAAGCTTCTGTTCTAGATCCTTTGTCAATGACCATGTTTCTGATCCATATGTGATAGTTGTTAGAATGCATTGGTTGAACATTCTTATTCTTAGTGACATGGGTATGTTTTTATCAGTCAACATGTCTTTGTATCTTCCAAAGTTCATCCATCCTGCTTTTACTCTCATTATAACTTCTTATTTTGTGGTGTCCTCCATTTTCAAAGTTTGTCACAGATACTTGTAACTGCTCACTCTCTCTAACGTTCGACCTTCTATTTAGATGTTTTCATCTGTGTCATAGTTAGTCATATATTTAGTTTTCTCTTTGTGCATAGTTAGGCCAAAACGTTAGCTCTGTTGAGACCTGTCAGCTGGTCTTCCAAGTCTTTGGTTGATGTTGAGATCAAGGCCACATCATCAGCGAATCTTAGATCATTAAGTATTTCCCTATCAATATTTATTCCTCCATTTAAATGCGACTTTTTAAATACTTCCTCTATAGTAGCTGTGAATATATTTGGAGATAATGTGTCTCCCTGTCGGACTCCCCTCTCGATCTTGACCTCCCTTGATACATCATTATCAATGTGAATTCTGGCTACTGCGTTGGTGTAAATATCTTCCAGGATGCGCACATACCCTTCTTCAATGTTAATCTTTCGTAGGGCATCAAACATGTCTGTGTGTTCGATGGAATCAAACGCCTTCTGGTAGTCTACGAATCCGAGGCATAGTTGAAGTTGGTACTCGTTTGCCTTCTCAATGAGTTGATTTATAGCTTGTAGGTGGTCTGTTGTTGAGAATCCAGCTCTAAACCCTGCTTGTTCTCTGGGTTGATTTGTGTCCAATATATATTTGATTCTATTTTGGATTACTTTGGTGAAGATCTTGTACAGATAAGATAGAAGGCTGATAGGGCGATAGTTTTTTACATCAGCTTTGTCACTTTTCTTGTATAAAATAATTATTTTTGCCTCTTTCCAAGTGGTTGGAATCTGTTGCTTTTCCAATATCTAGTTGAATAGTTTCATTAACTGTGTGATTGTCTCCTCCCCTCCATGTTTGATAATATCACTTGTTATTTCTTTATTTCCCGGTGCCTTGTTGTCCTTCATACTGTTTACAGCTTCCTCAACTTCTCTCTGTAGTATTGGTGGTATGTCTGATTTTCTGGATGAGGTATCTATATGATCTTTCGGTTGTTTTTTCGTTGAACCATAAAGCTCCTGGTAGAAATCGGCGCATATTTCTAGTATCTCCGATCTCTCAGAAGTTATATTTCCATCTTTTTGCTTCAATTTGCTCATTCTAGACTTTTTGCTTGCCATCTTTTGTATTGTTTTTGGTCCCCTTCCGCTTTCTAGAGTTTCTAAAATGAGTTTAGAAGTTTTTCGTCTGTTCCTTTGGCGTCGTTTCTTTTTCACCAATTTGACTATTTCTACATACTCCACTTTTTCTGTTGTTGTCTTGGATTCTTTCAGTCGTATTTCCTTTCTTCTTTGATCTAGTTCCTCTATTTCTTTGTCTTCTTCCGATCTTACTATCTTTCTTTTCTCAGTTGGGGCTACAGATTTGGCTTCTTCTAGCATTGCTGATGTCACCATATCGCATCGCTCATCAATATCCATATCCACCAACTCTAATCCATCAAATCGGTTGGGAAGCTTTAGATGGAATTCTTCTTTCTTTTCCTTCAGCTTCATGATGTTAATCCGTGTCTTCCTATTATTTTGAATGAATCTAAGCCTGGCTAGTTTCTTGTTGATGCTGATATTGACTATGACCATTCTATGATCACTTGCAATATCTACATTGGTGATGACTTCACAGTTCTTGACTATCCCTCGCTGGTTACTTAGTATAAACATTTATCTGTTTTTTAGTAACTCCATTTGGACTCTCCCAGGTCCAGTAACGACTCGTGTGTTTCTTAAAGTATGTATTGGTCACTTTAAGTTTATGTTCCATTGCGAATTCTATCATCCTTTCACCTCTCCTGTTTCTTTCTCCGTAGCTGAATGATCCCATGGTATTTTCTTCCTCTTTTTCACGTTGTCCGATTTTCGCGTTGAAGTCACCCATAAGTACTGTGTAGGTACCCGAATTGTCTGTAATGGCCTTATTGATATCTTCATAGAATTCCTCCACTGTTATATCATCATAATCACTTGTGGGTGCATAGACTTGTATGATGCACATTTCATCCTTTCCCGTCAATTGTATTTTCAAGGCTGCTACCCTGTTTGAATAGCTTTTAACTCCTTTCACAATACTCTATGTTAATGTATATATATATATATATATATATATATATATATGTATATGAGTGCAAGAATTCTCAACTCTGACATGACAACCAGTGTTCCAGAAAATGTAGGCGTGAAGAAATTGCATAATCATTTCTAAGTTTATTCCGAATTATTTATCGTACTAATTGTTGCTATGTTCATGCTGCTTGATTATGATTGAGTGATATTAAGTTTGTGTGCCATGTATTTTTGTTCATACAATGTATTTGTTTCTGTATGTGTTTTCATTTCAAAACCTAAAGAAGGCCTCACAAGCCGAAAGCTCGCAATAAACTTGAAAAGTACAGCTACGTTCCTAGACCATTTTTTGCACGTCTATATTGCACGTCTTTATCCTGTCTTGCAACTATTTCATGTCTTAATCCACCGTTAAGTTTGGGTCTTTGGAATGCTAGAACCATGAATAACAAAGTTGTATCTATCTGTGATCTAATCCTCGAAAAGAACCTTGATTTACTTGTCATTACTGAGTCCTAGTTAAAGGGTGATTCACAAGACAACCACACCATTGCGAACATTAACTACACATTACCCAACTATGTGATTGTCCACAAGGCACGTCGCACTGGATCTGGTGGGGGGGGGGGGGGGGGGATCTGTACCATCCATCGTTCTGCTCTTAATGTGTCTCTTTGAACAACGATTTCCCCACTTTTAACTCGTTTGAACATGTGGATTTGACTGTCCACGCGTTTGTGACTTCCCATTTAGATTATTGTATAACCGATTATACTTTGGCTTACCAGATTCCACCATTTCTCCACTCCAACGTATTCAGAACATGGAAGCTCGTCTCATTACCAAAACCAGAAAATATGAACACATAACTTCAATTCTTAGATCTCTTCATTAGCTTCCTATTTGAACTCGCATTAAAATACGTAGAATGGCAAACAATGTAATAAACAACCATATTTACTTTATTGTTACCCCATTATCACTTGATCTATTACTTTTTGCGTGTAATCCCTATGGGAGATGACTTTTTCTCAAATTTGGATTCTACATTCCTTTCTTTTGCGAGCAATATCGCCGTTTTTTCCTCTAGGTTTTTGTTGATTTTTTAATATGTTGTAGCTAAGACTATTGCTATCTAAATACTAAAGACTTTTTCTCAAATTTGGATTCTACATTCCTTTCTTTTGCGAGCAATATCGCCGTTTTTTCCTCTTGGTTTTTGTTGATTTTTTTTATATGTTGTAGCTAAGACTATTGCTATCTAAATATCCCTCACTTTTTTCAATCAGATGTCAGAATCACGCTCATGATCATCATGATCATCATCATGATTATCATTATCGTCATCATGACAATCATGATTATGATCAAGTAGTTCATTTCTCAATACTTTGTGTCATATTCATTAGGCCTACTTATTTTGATATTTTTTTGCATTAAATTTGATCATGAACATCATGCATCATCATGAAAATTTCTCAATATTTCGTTCATCAGTTCAGCTCATCAGTTTAGTTCAGTTCATCAGTTTATTCGTTTAGCTCATCAATTCAGTTCATTTCACATCAGTTCAATCTATCAGTTCATCAGTACTTCATTCATCAATCCATATCTTAATATTTTATTTATTTATTTATTTATATTTCACCAGGGTAGCCCATTCAACAAAAAGTTGGTCTTCCATGAGGCCTTGTAAAACATGTATATACAATTAAAAAGATAAAACAAACAATTAGGTATGAATACATTAATAGAACAGTATTACATATTGAAAATTAATATACAATATCAAACATATTAATCAGTGTCAATTATGATGAATGCTATTATAAATAGATCACTTGCTAAGAGAGTAAAGGATTAAGTAAAAGAAGCGAGAGAGAGAGAGAGCTTAAAGAAAAATAGAGGCAGACTAGCAGTAAAAAATAATTAAAAAAAGGTGTTCCTCAAAACCTATCCTGATTCAACAGCAAGGTGGAAAAAATATTTCTTAAGTGCCAATTTGAAGGTCTTTACATTACTTATCTGCTTAATATTAGAAGGTAATTTATTCCATAGAGAAGCACCATCATAACTTATTGCGTTCTTAAGGTATTCAGTATGACATTTATCAATAATCAGGTCATGACGAGTACATTGCCGTGTGTAAAAATTATGTTGAGTTGATACTTCTTGAAAAACATCTTTGTGAAAGTCTGAAGATAAATCGTTAAGACATTTAAAAACAAATATACATCTAAAATATTTAACCCTCTCTTGAAATGGTATCCAATTCATGCGAGTAAATAATTCCTTTGATGGGGTATACATATTACAGTTTAAAATCATTCTTGCAGCCCTCTTTTGTAGTTTAGTTATCTTATCTATATGACTTAAAAACCTGTTTCCCCAATACATCATTTTACATTAACTTCAGTTTATTGGGTAATTGAATTGAAGATGAGCATGATCATAAGAATTGAAGGCAGACCACCTAATTCGTCCCCATGACGAATTAAATTTCTAGGTATTATTTATTTTTATTTCTCCACACTTTTTTGTTGCGACGATAACTCAAGATCAGTTCAGTCAATTTTTTCAATTTTGGCACAGTCATAGATCATTGTCATGAGACGTGACAAGAACATTTTCAAGGTCATCAAGTCTTCATGACGTCAACTAGGCGCCATTTTTTTTTTTTTTTTTTTTTTTTTTTGGGGGGGGGGGTACTTTCAACTTATGATCATATCTTCATAACGGAAAGGCATTTCTTATTCATATTTATCATGATTAAGGTCAATATCCGTCCGGTCAATTTCAGTTCAAAAAACGCGCGCATCCATACGCGCGGGCTTCAGCGCGCGCGCAAAAAAAATGCTCAAAATCGTCTCAAATTTGTTTGCACACGTTTTAGGCCATTTTAAGCATTTCGCAAAAAAAAACTCGCACACGCGCGTGCGCGCGCGTTTTCGTGCGTCCTGGCATTTCGCGACATAGAATCATCGAATTTCCTCTGTCATCATATTTTGCACATTTTTCCAAGCATTTTGATATTTGTTCACTTTTTTCTGACCATTAATAACGGAATGAGCGTCCGTTTAAGAAACACGTCCGTGCGTGCGAGCTCTTGTAAAACATAGCATATACGGGCAGAAACATGACTATACAAAATGCATTGTAGTTCATTAGGATGTAAGAGGACCTAATTTTTTTCTTCATGTTTTGATGGAGTATGAATTGGAGATATGATTTCAAGTCTCATTTGACCCTCAGTTAACTCATGACGTCATCATTATGGCCTCTGAACTCAAAATTTCAATTTGCTTATTATGACATTAGCATATTTTATTTAAAATTGATTGTATATCTGTAAATATTGATCGATTTTCTTCCAAATGTTGATAGGTTCTAGCTAAGACAAATCTCTACAAAATGTAGTCCCATAATTTTTCATTTTGACAAAAGCATCATGGCGTATCTTTGCGATTAAAGGAGGCATGTCAATTTTTCACATTTTGCGTGTATTCTCTACAGAACATGACCTTTTTTTCTCAAAACTAGATTCTACATTCCCGTCTTTTGCGAGCAATATCATCATGATCATCATTGTTTACATGTCTATATAACTTCTTCCATTCTGAAATATATCATAAGAAGTGAAGACAGACCACCTTATTCGTCCCCATGACGAATTAAATTTCTAGTTATATACTATTTTCATTATTTTTATAGAAATTATTATGATTATTTTTGGAAATATATATCATCCATTGCTTTCGATATTTTTCAGACATATGCAGGAAACTTTGATGCTGCTACATATGTGACCACACTGTTTCCAGTGCCAGTAACAGCACGGTACGTCAGGTTTCATCCTTTAGCATCATTTGATGATACGTCTTTGAGATTCGAAGTACTTGGTATCAACACTTGAACAATAACGGATTATCGTTGAATTGATTTATTGTTTTATTTAATCATTTTGTTATCCTTGTTTATACTTATTTATCTATTTATATATTAAAGAGAGTGTAGCATGGCAAATAATTGTTAACGCCATCTACGTCTTCTTTCGGATTACTGCACGTAAAAGAATGGACTTCGTAGTCAGCGACCTAATCTCTACTTGGTCAGCGCGCGCTAGCGTTTGCGAAACAGACCGAGTTTCTCCTTTGCGCTTGGTTTTGTGTATGTTGCACACACGTGAATGCTGCGGTCGCGTCGTCCGTATTCGTTTTATACACGATTGGCCCCGAGTCAGGCCACGGGAAAAACACATAGTCTCGTCATGCTACACTCCCTTGAATCTATTTATATTTGAATTGATTAATTAATTTATTTATTGAAATATTTATTGTGCTATAGCATCTTAATTTAATTGTGAGTAGATCACCATTTTAAATGATTACAGTATAGCGCCATAGTTTTGCTGTCATACGAGTACAGGTATTCACGATTACACGATTACAGGTGACCGCAAGATCCCTAAAGACAAATACAAATAGTCTACTTCCGCTTTTTCATGGAGATTTTGAACTCATGTTTGAATCGGGTGTTTATCCGATAATAGCTGTATTTGATAACCGAGAGTAGACTTCACATTTACGATGGAGCGACAATTAAGTCTGAAATTATCAACAATATACGGCGAACATCAATAAACTCTACTCGTATGGAAAGCTCATCATTAAAAAAAATTCACCCGAACGCTCTCCGAGAAACGAAGACAAGCTCGAGCAAGTTCCCAATGGGACATCAAGTTTCGCTGCTTGCGATATCGAGATTCCTACACACGATTACTAGTAATATCACCTCACCTACCATCCCAGTTTAGCTTCCTGAGTAAGCTGCCAAAGGAATTACTTGTCAAAGTACCAAGTACCAAGTTTGGTGTAAGCGAATTAAAATGCACAGCACACGGATACTATATTGTGTATTTCTTGTAACTATCTATGATAAATTGTCTTATTTGGAATGAGTAATTACTTGCATGTAGAGTAGGGTAACTCTCCAAGCAGAATTATGGGATCCCTGATGCCACGAAGGAGAGCTGGTTCATGCAGAGAAACCTAGACGTACATGCATCTCATTTGACAAAGGTCACATATTAACAGACGTCAAAGTCACCACCAAAGATGTTGAAATGCTACATATGTAAAATAAGCACAACAAATGCTTGGCAATTTGGTAAAGCGTTTGCTAAATGTGGGGAAAAGAACTACTTCTCCATCATGTGTAAAACTAAATAATAGCCGGAGAAAGTTCGTTAAGAAAAAAAAGAAACGGTGTTAAATAAATTGTTTTGAGCATTTCACATGCATATCAAAACCACTCAATAAAACCCAAATTATTATCAGGGTGAACTTTCCCTTTGACCCATGATTTAGATGCTCACTGAAAGTGGTAAATCCGAAAAGTACATTTGCAGTGTTATACAAAAGTTGTTTTTCCCCCTGAATCATTCTGCAAAAAGATTGATATATGGTTGACAAATCTGACTTGTGGTGTTTCAGTAGACGTCTACGGCCAGTAGACTTTACAGATATTTGCAAAGGCACCTTGAATTTTAGAAAGCAATATACGTCTGTGTTTCATGTATCTATTACTACTCCTACTACTACTACTACTACTACTACTACTACTACAATGTACTACTACTACTACTACTACTACTACTACTACTACAACTACAATGTACTACTACTACTACTACTACTACTACTACTACTGCTACTACTACTACTACAATGTACTACTGCTACTACTACTACTACAATGTACTACTACTACTAATACTACTACTTCACATTACTACTACTATCACTAATACTTATAATAATGTATTTATGTAGCACATTTTCTATATACATGTTCAAATGCGATTCATAATTACTCAATATGATAATGCTTATTGATAATATAGGATACGATAAAGTCATTCTCTGCCAAATGTTAGAGATTATATTTCGTAATAGATTTTGACCAACGATAGTTTGTTTGCCAATTGCATCAGAACGTTCAATTTAGGTTACATTGGTGACGAACGCAGTTAAATATTTCGAAGGTACATATTTAGTATTGAGATCAACAGTTTTACTTTCAGAGGTACGTATTGACAATACAAATGTACTTTCATGATTGTTTTGTAGATTGATTTAATCTTTCTTTCTCTGAGATCTAAAGTAAATGTAACGTTTGATTTTTAGAGGTGACGTAGTCGAGTGGTTCAATCTCTTGATCAGGTATGGAAAGGTCGTGGGTTCGAACTCCGGCACGGCTGTTATGTCCTTGAGCAAGACATTGTATATACATTGCTCCTCTCCACCTAGGTTTCAAATGGGTACCCTGTATGATACAAAGGTTAAAAGGCAACCAGCTGGAATGCTCCCCAGGAAGTGGAGAACGTACACCTTAAAATGCGGAGTATTAATTGAATCCAATGATCGTGGTAATATTAATACTGTAATCGTTTCGGTGTTTTATAACTGGTAAAGCGCTAAAAAGAAATAGCTATTATTATTGCCCTTTTTTATTTATTTCAGACATACCTTACCAAAATAATATTATGCGTCCAATTATAAAGCAAAGGACAGTACTATTTGTTTTCATATATGTGTCTAAATGTTTGTGAAACTGCTGAAAGTTATTGCATTGTACATTAGCAACATTATGCTAAAAGTACTTAAAGATGAAGTTGAATTCTGGTCATGCGATTGCATTGTGAAAGAAACGATGTGGAACCGACCAGAAAAGGTTGATCATATAGCATATAAGAATTTATGTGTAATGCAAGGTTCTGGAATCATCAAAATGATAAGAAATTTGGCCAAGTCTTGGTAAAGTTACAAACACTGTACACAGAAAGATGTATATGGGACTACACGAACACGTGGCGTAAAAAAAACCGGCCCACGATTTTTACGTTGTTACATGCATATTTAGAATATGAAGGCATTTGAAGAGCCATGCTTTCAGGGAACATGACTTATCTGATGTTCTTCCACACTTGCATAATACGAATGAGTAATGCTCACAAATTATTTTTCACCTCTTCCCAGAACTCAACCTTCTCTTTAACTGGACTGATTACTATTTCACTATGCTGAAAATACGGCAGTAGTTGATATGTGATTATGCTTCTAGTAGGTTTGATGAAATTATTGATTATTGATTATTATGCGTGCATTTGATATTCTGTGAATTCAACAATGTTTGCATTTCATAAACTCATTAAGTAGTGCTACATTTAATCATTGGTGGCGCTTATTCATTGTTTTCAAAAAATAAACAAAAGGAGAGAGGAGAAGAGAAAGGAATTATCAGAATTGTTTAAGAGAGTTTGAGACAATGACTCTTGACGTAGGGCTTCAATACACCGAAATATGTTTCTTGTTAGTTATGTGGGCTTGGTTAGGGAACATTTCATAATTTTGGGTAGAAATTTTTGAGCCAAAGCGTAAAGTTTTTTTTTGTTGGAGTTAGCAATTTCAGTTAAACACAAGTTTAAATAGAAATGCTGTTTATCTAAAGCAACCGAAACTTTGAAATTGATATGTCAGGAATTTCACCTAAACATGAACGATTGAGGTAATATGGTATATTCGATGGGAGCTGAAGAGTTGAAAATGATTGCATGTGCAAAGATCAATTCATTCACCTTTGTTACCTTGGTTTCAAGAAGTGTGGATGATGCAAGTGGTGAAGCGCCACCTCTTGTCGGAGACAGGACGAAATCAATTTATTTTGACTCAGACGACGTATAACTATACTATATTGAAATATCATTGCTATTTTAGATTTTTGAATAGATGTGAAATAAACTAAATTGAAATGAATTGAATCATGTTTATTGCCTCACTTATTTAGCTATTAGGCTTGTTCAGATATGGCGCGCTGAAGCGCCGCAAGAATTAAAGCCGCCATGTAAATAAATGGCAACTGCGGGCCACATAGGACTTGCGGTATTGAAGCGCATTAAATTCTACATCGTTATATACACACATTATGATATATGAGGAAAAAAGAGTAAAACAACGCCTCAATTTTGTTGTGTCATATCTGAAGGAGGCTTAATTAAGAATAACCCGATTTTCATGTCACACTTAACAGAACAATTACATTTCAAATTCAAATTTTTTAAATATAAATAATTTATTCACTCAATATAAAAAAACAGACACATAGAATTGCGAATAAACGCATACATGTATAACAAATATAAAAAGATGGACATAGCAAAATCAGTAGATGACAACACAAATAACATAATATGAGTGGGGACAGATTAAAGATCTACTCAAAGATCTTGTGAATTCGACCCCTTAGAATAAAATAAATTGCATTGTATACTGTTGCATGTACAACAACAGGAGGGAGAGAATACATATACAGCTACAGCTGGGTCAGAGAGAAACAAGAGAGGGAGATAGATAGAGAGAGAGAGAGAGGGGAAGAGGAAGGAAAATTGAAGGAGAGAAAGGCAAGATGAGAAGTAAAGTTAATACATAGGATGAAATTAGACCCAAGCAGAATAATAGTGCGTACAAAATAGAAAATAGAAATAACAATTATAAAAAGAAAAAAAAACATACAAACCAGGGATATAACAATTAACATTGACATAAACAACAAACAACAGGTGACTCAATGTGGATAAGATTGTAAAAGCCTTTCTTTGTATTGTTTCTTGAAAACATTCAGAGAGCATGCAGATTTTAGATAAGGTGGCAATGCATTCCATAGTTTGGGACCTGCATAGTAAATTGTCTTTTGAGAAACTGAAGTTCTTGCATATGGGATGTGAAAATCCGCATTTGAACGAGTACAGTGGGAGTGGATTGAAGAGTTAATGGAAACATAGCGAGTCAGGGATAATGGCAAGATCTGTCTCTGACAAGAGAACATAAAAATGGCCAGTCTTAATTTATACAAATCGAATACATTCAAGATTTTTAATTGAGTAAATAAAGGTTTAGTGGAGGCAAGGAAAGGCATTTTACAAATTATCCTCACTGCTCTTTTTTGCAATCTATATACTCTCAACATTTTTACTTGAGAAGCTGAGGCCCAGACAATATTGCAATATATAAGAAAAGGGTAAATTAGTGTGTAGTAAAGAGATAACAAAATATTTCTAGGCAGATAGTTTAGTTTGTTCATTACACCAATATTTCGTGAAATTGTTGTACATATGTAATTTACATGGTCATGCCAACGCAATTTGTCATCAATTTGAATTCCTAGAAATTTTGTGTTGGATACTATTGTGATTTCAGAGCCATTTAGATATACCTTATAGTTGGAAATATCAATATTTCTTTTGGTGAAAATCATCATGTGAGTTTTGTTTGTATTAAGTAGTAGCTTGTTAAGTTTGAGCCAATGGGCGACATGTTCTAGTTCATGGTCTAAAGTTTAAATAAGGGTTGCTTCATCTTTGTTTGATAAAGAAATTGTAGTGTCATCTGCAAAGAGGACCTAACTAAGTTTGGAAGAACATTTATGAATATCATTTATGTATATTAGAAAAAGTAGAGGGCCTAGAATTGACCCTTGCGGAATTCCGCATGAGATTTTTTGCATATCAGATTGGTTTTTATTGTAAACAGTGAATTGTTTTCGGTCATCTAAATAGCTCTGAAACCATTTCAAAGGGATACCTATGATGCCTAAACAAAATAGTTTTGCTAATAATATTTTATGATTTAAACAATCAAAGGCCTTTGAAAGATCTAAAAACACACCGATAGATATATCTTTAGCATCCATACCTCTTGTGATAGTATGAATAAATTCAATGAGAGCAGAAGAGGTTGAGTGTTTAGACCTGAAGCCAAATTGATTACTGAAAAGCAACTGAAATCTTTCAATGAAAGTGATAAGTCGATTGTACATGCATTTCTCAAGAATCTTTGAAAATATAGGAAGGAGAGAAATTGGCCGATAATTTGAATACAGATTAGATTGACCCTTCTTAAATATTGGAATAACCTTCGCAACTTTTAACTTGTCAGGGAATATTCCATTGTTAATAGAAACATTAAATATTGCACATAAGGGTTTACTAATCAAGTGAATAATTTTCTTAACTACAGATATGTGAACATCATCATATCCTGGACTTGTACCACCTTTCATTTTGTCTACAATATTTATAATTTCACTTTCATGTATAGGTTTACAGAAAAAAGAATGCGAGTTGTTTACAATATGAGCAGTCGGGGAACAAGTAGGCTGGGCTACATTGTTTACTTCACTGAGCATTCTTGGTGCTACATGAACAAAGTAATCATTGAAACCTTCTGCAACAGCTTCATCATCAATGGTCTCACCATCCTTTTTGAATTCAGGAATTTTTGTTTTGTTTTTCTTTCTCAATAGGTTATTTATCACTTTCCATGTCCCTGACATGTTACCATTCAAATTTTTAAATCTCTGATTATAGTAATTTGTCTTTGCTTTGCGGATTTCCCTAGTAACAATATTTCTATACGAATTGTATTGGTTTTTATTTTCATTAGTAGGTTTCTTTAAGTATTTTCTATAAAGCCTGAGTCTTTTATTGGAATTTTTTTTTAGGTAAGTAGTATACCATGGTTTTTTAAAGTTTTTTTTTTTTGCGTATGGTGGTAAAAGGAAAACATTCATTGTATAAAGCCATGAACACTGAAATGAAGCTGTTGTAGTTAACATTAGAATCTTCAATTTGTATACAATCATGCCAATCTAGTTCACTTAAACTTTGACTGAACTTCAAAAAATTCTCATCATTAAAGACACGCTTGTTTACAGGTAAATCTATGTTTTCACTCAATTTCAAAAGAACATTGGTAATTGAAAAGACAGGTAGGTGGTCACTTAAATCACTTAATAATATACCTGATTCACAGCCGGCATCAGCATTGGTAAGAATATTGTCTAAGAGTGATGCTTCATGGCGAGATATGCGAGTTGGTGCTTGTATCAATGGTAACACAGAGAAAGTGTAAAGGGTATCTAAAAATCGATCTGTAATGCTACGGTTGGTAACCGATGCAAGGTCAATATTAAAATCACCAAGCAAAAAGCAAGATTTATGTTCACGACTAATTTTCTCTAATATCCCCGTAAGTTTTTGTAAAAAATCTTCAATCGAACTTGCAGGAGGCCTGTAAACCGCGCCCACTACACAATAACGAGATGTACATGTACATAAAACATTGTCAAATTCAGGAAATTCAAGAAATAAAGATTCGAAACTGTCAGACATAAAAGTGAAGTCGTTTCTTTGATTATATTTCAGATCTGTTTGAATAAACATTTCCACACCACCTCCTATTCTTTGAGATCTATTATTCACAATCAAATCATAGTTATCAATGTTGTACAAACTCAATGAATCTTCAGGCTTAAACCATGTTTCTGTTAGTCCTATAATAGTGAAATTATGATGAATGTCATTTAAAAACAGGGAAAATATATCAAAGTTCTTGACGAGACTTCGACAATTAAAATGAATACAGGAACAATTCTGAGAAACCTTATCTTTTGCATCTATGAATCCATTGAACTCATCACATGAATAGTAATTTGACTGAGGATGTAGGTCACTGTCCACTCCGTTTAAAGAGTCAAGGCCGTTAAATGTAAACGAATTGGGTCGGCTTAAAATTGAGTCACACATATATACTATTACAAATGAAAGATAAAAACAAGTACACCAAGTAGACTATAAGCAAGATAAAACAGTGCATTAAAAAAAAAAGAGGAATATCTGAAAATATTCACTGATCAAAGTCCAGTTAGGAGAATAAAACGGACATATAGGTAAACGCAGTAACAAATAAAGCTTAAAAAGTCAGTTGTTCGAAAAAAAGAAAACACATATCAAACTTGCCAGAACTACAGATTTCAGTGTTCGGACGGTATGATGTCGATTCGAAATGAGAAAATGGAAAAAGGAAAGCACTCAGAGTCATCACAATATGTTCAGACGTACAAGATCTGCTTCAGAAGACACAATTGATGTGTTCAACTTGCCTCCAGACGCTTTCACCTGTACACAAATTCTACCATCTGCTGTCCAAGAGTTGGTCACTTTCTTACTCGTATACACTTTGCGATACAGATCCTGGTTTAGCGCAGTGAGGTCTTCTTGAATTGAGATGCCACTTCCTTTCAATCTTCTGCGGGATTTGATCGTTTTGGACCTCACGCGGTAGCTAAGGAATTTTACGATTAGTGCTCTATGATATCCAGGCTTAACCTTTCCAACTCTATGACAGCGATCAATATCAGGTGAAGACACATCGAGGCCAAGTCGAATTCGAAAGACATCAAGTGCGATCATTTTCACAGTTTTCATCTCGACTCTCCTCGATTCCGAAGACGCGAATACAATTACGACGCGAATATTGCTCCATGTCGTTGTTTGCTCGCTTGAGAATTTTTAGTTGCTCCTGTTGCGCCTCGACCTGCTTGTGTAGCTTGGTGAAATCCTTCTGTACTTCGTCAAGCTTAACATGCAGTTCGTGGATGGACCCACGGTTCTCCTCGCTGCAATTCAAGAAGCGCTGGTACGTAGTATCAACAACTTTGTGAACCATAGATGTAATCATGGCCATCATCTTTTCATGGAACGTATCATTGGCCATGAGGTCTGTCATTACCTCACTGACTAAATCTGCTGGACTGAGAGGTTGACCCTGGGCTGAGTCAGTCGGCAGTGAAACCTGTGGAAGTTCGTTGGATGTCACAGCCGAGACTGGCAGCATGAAATAATAATCATCTGTGAGCCCGTTTGACGTTCATCTTGCTTGTGAGTTGTGTTGCGTGTATATCATTTGGTGGAAAAAAAAACCCTAGAATTGGGGATGGGATTGAAATAATGCCATAACGTCACGACTTGACACTCAGACGCGATCTCAACCCTTGTCAACTACATAATAAATATATATCTGATAATTTGGCGAGATATTCGACTAGCCTTAAAAAAGGTTTTAAAACTTAGATTAAAATTATATTTAACTTAAACATGATCAGTAAACGTTGTAGCGAAGTTATGTCGAATACTGTTCGGGTTTTCAGTTTGTAAAATATCGGACTAGTGTAAGATAAATATTGTGAACCTGTACATATACGAAGGGCTTTCTTTTGCAATTAATAAATATAGTTGATTTTGGTTTTGGCGCTGGTGGCCCATACTAAATTGCAATATGTTATATAACGGTAATATCAATTAATTATTAAGTATAACACGCGTATAACATGGGATTTATTTTTTCATTTTGTTATAGTGGTGGTGGTCATTTTACCCGACTGCTATTAAAGAAAGCATAAATGTTTGTTAGTGAGGAACCAGAGGACATACGGCTTTAGGTCCTCTCTCGAAATTACGGGCCCAACAAGGGTGAAATTTGCCACAGTTAATATGAAGACATAACATGTGGACCCGATCGGCTCGTTTATATATATACGTGCATATATATTTCATAATGTGGTAACTTGTAGATCGGCCTTGTATATGATGAGAGAAAATCACAAGTCTTGCAAATTGGAGGTTGTAAAATACAACCCCTCGTTTTAATTAATTGAATGTCAGAGGAGTAACAGCTCTGTGAAAATTGAAAGATATCAATCTAAAACAGATTATCGACGTGGTGACAATGACGATTTACAGTGACTTCTCATTAATTAAGTACGGCTCATGCTCCAGCTATACATAATAAAAATAATCAACGTTATTTGTATAGCGCATATCACTCACACAAAGAAAGTCCCGGTGCGCTTTGAAAAGAAGGAAATAGAGATACGGCAGAATAGAAATGAACTTTTATGCCTGATACATATACATAAATAATTACAAACAACAATAATGATACGTAATTCCTATATAGGTTACATGTACAAGATTATACATTCCGGTAATACAAATTTAAAAATTAAAATTAAATGAAAACTAGATTTTGATTCGTCATGAGGACGAATAAGGTGGTCTGTCTTCAATTATTACGATATAATTCAATATTTACTATTATAGACAAAGGAAGAAGTTAAAAAGACATGTAAACAATGATGATGATGATTATGAACATGATGATTATCATGAAAGCAATGGTGATGATGATTATGATAATGTTATATGATGATAATAATGATAATGATGATGATGACAATGATGATGTTGATGACAATGATGATGTTGATGATGCTCATCATCAGACCATGATGATGATGATCATCATGATCATCATGATATTGATCATGATCATGATCATGAGCGCGATCCTGACATCTGATTGGAAAAATGATTTAGATAGCTCATTGTCTCAGCTACAACATACTCAAAAATCGGCAAAAAACCAAGCATAAATAATGGCGATATTGCTCGCAAAAGACAAGAATGTAGAATCCAGTTTTGAGAAAAAGTCATCTCCCATAGGGATTAGACGCAAAAAGTAATGGATCAAGTGAAAACAGGGTAATAATAAAGTAAATAGGGTTGTATATAACATTATTTGCGATTCTACGTGTTTTAATATTCAAAGGAGACGGTACAGTGAAAGGTCAAAAAGGACAAAAAAGTGAAGAAAAATTTATTGGAGACGCCGTGACTCGAACCAGAGGTCTCGAGGACGGAAGTCAAGTGCGTTTAATACCGATAGACCAAAACATGTCCCATAGCGATTACACGTAAACGGATTTTTTTTTCTTTCTCAAATCCCACATTGCAGGCGAAATATGAGCATGATCCCGGCATCTGATCGAAAAATAAAGGACACATTATGGTAGCTTATTGTCTCAGCTACAACATACCTAAAGCTCAGCGTAAACAAAGATAAAACGACTGAGATATTGCTCACAAAAGACGGGAATGTAGAATCCAGTGTTGAGAAAAAGTCATCTCTCATAAGGTTTACAAGCCAAAAGAAATGGATCAAGTGATAACAGGGCAATAATAAAGTAAATAGGGTTGTTTATTACATTTTTTGAGATTCTACGTGTTTTAATATTCAAAGGAGACGGTACAGTGAAAGGTCAAAAAGACAAAAAAGTGAAGAAAAAAATTGTTGGAGACGCCCGGACTCGAACCAGGGGTCTCGAGGACGGAAGTCAAGTGCGTTACCGATATACCAAAACGTGTCCCATAGCGATTACACGTAAACGGAAAATGGAAAATGGAATTCTCAAATCCCACATTGCAAGTGAAATAAGTGGGGGAGGGCAGGGTAACTTCGCTAGTCATATTAAGGACGGCTATTCATAAGGACAGCTATTCATAACGAGCAAAAGGGCTCACTATTCACGAAGACGTCAGGACCGCTATTCATAATGTGAGATGAGGGTCGCTTTTCATAATGAACATTGAGGGTCATTTCTCATAAGGAACGCTATTCATGATACGAAATCGGGGTCGCTGTTCATTAGCATGAAGAAGGGGCATTATTCATAATTTTTAGAGGGGGAAAAGCTTACTGTACTCATCATAATGACCGCTATTCATAATACTTAATTAGGTTTGCTATTCATAATACGCATATAAATTTCTCAAATTATGAATAGCGGTCCTTATAGAATAGTCGTCCTTATGAATAGCGAGCGGTCCCTGACTGAGCAGCACCCATGGCCAGTAGCAGCACATCTGGAAAGAGCTCACTTACTCTTGAATTTAAAACTGGGACGACCAGGTGTGACGTTTATATTGAAAGTGGTGGATATTTTCAAAGGCGGTTCTCTTCCAACTTGCTAGGTTTACTTGTTTTGTCACTTTTAATAATCATATTGATTATCTCACATCTCTAGGAACGAAAATAGGCCAAGTCGCAGGGCTGCTTTTTTTGGAGAAAAACTACAAAAATGTTTTCATTGTTTTTTGTGATGTACATGTCAATGCATGAAGCTCAAATTAATGATATTGATAAATCTGTGCGACCATCGGCGAGGACTTTGCATGAAAAAGCGAATTGATTTCAATTATTTTTGTGGGATTTTGCATCTGCAATTTTCACTTTAGCGAAATTATGGATGATATATTTTCCTGAAGAAAATAGTTCCCCATGTTTAAGGCCAAAATCTGAAAAGTTGGGGCACTTTTAGGAAATTTGCAGCACAAAGTTATGTCCCATGTTTAGGGATTTTTTTGCAAAAAAGTAACCCATTAGAGCGGCACATCTTTGTGTATGAGGTTGGGAGAATTTACTGTTAAAGGGTGTTGCACAGTGATGCCTTTATTAAAAGAAAACTATAAATATCTTTGTGGTTTGAAACAAAATCTGGGTTTTTGTGCATGTTTAGGGGGTTAGTACATGCAGTAGAAGAAATATAGTGAGTAACAATTCATACAAAATTTATGCCATTTTTTTCATCAACTTCAACAATGTTACCGAGTCACTTATATTATGAAAGCAAGTTCATATTCTTGAAGACGGAAGCGTTCGAGCTGCCATCGTTGTTAATCTAGAGAGTTGGGGGAAAGTACTTTTCATTTATCATGTATTTCTCTACATAAAAAAGGATATTTTCAGATGAAGTAATCATTATCATTTACAGTGAATGAGTTTTAATAATTGTCATTTCCAAATGTTCAGGACTAAACTCAAAACCCGTTATCTAAAATATTATTTAATTATCTCATAACTTAACGTTTTGTCATGACTGATGAAAAAACTTATCAGAATGTTCACATACAACTTGGACATGGGACACTGCCCTCTATTCTATTCGTAGGGGTACAACACAGGAAAGGGGTGGTTCGGGGTTGAGAACTCCTGGGGGGGGGGGGGGAATCACATCACCTCATGATTCGGGCGACGCGATGGGCTCGCTGTAATTTGTCTTTTCGTTCCCCATAATGCTTGTCGGAATGAACAAAATATATTCAATTCTATAAATAAACTGCTGAACAATTGGCAAACTTCTCAAGCTTCTTTAAATTTAATAATAATTATTGCAATTGAGAAGACTCTAGATATTTTAATTTAGCAAAGTGGCATTAAAGTCAGTCCTTTTGCAAAGGGATTTGCAAATTGATGTATTTAGCCCCAGGTCCTGCACGATATGCCTCCTGGTTTCCTGTCCCAAGAATATTTTGAGGGGACGCGTTTCGAAATGAGATATGAAAATGGCTTTGAACTTTATTAATACAAGAATTTATAACTACAATTTTCCCTTGATAACGTATACAAAAATGAGTGGTAATATTGTCTCCAATTTGAAACATCCCCCATCCACTTATTGGTGGGTGTTGAAATATCACGATGAAGGCAAAATCTTTAACGCTCACTTTTGCCTACAGTTTCCCTGAAAAGTGTTATTCATGTGTAGACTTAAAGATATAGTTGAACATTGTTTATCTGATGTTCTTCCGCACTTGCATAATAAATGATAACGCTCACAAATTATTGTTCACCTCTTCCCAGAACTAAACCTTCCCCTTAAGTAACTTACAATATTTAATACATTTGTTACCTTTATGTTGCAATGTCACTGCAAATTATTTTTCAATTTAATCTTGATAACTAGCTTTTGAAATTTAAGGAAGTAGACCCAAAATAAAACACACACAAATCGCTTTATTGGGGTTATTTTTTGTTCTTCACAGTACGCTTTTTTTTTTAATATTAAAGTGGTTCTTAATCAACATTTCCCCGAAAATCAATTTGCTTTTCAACTATGACTGATGCTTTTCATATTTCGATTGCTTTCGGATTCATTACGCGGTACCCGCTGCTAAAATATGACTTGATGGTTGTCTAGTTGCAAATATCCTCGAGAGGGCGCCACCCTACTACGACACATTTCCCTGCATCGTGTCTCTTTTTAAAAGCATGCAGTACATAAATTTAGTTCAACACAATTCTCTCTAGCCTACTGTACTTCTCCTTTTGAAATGTTGTGCTTCTTGTCTCACAATGCGCTCCGGAATAGTTTCCTAGATAGATGGAGTATTATAAGTGCTTGCGTTGTATACACATTTCCTTCATTAGTAATGATATTATCATTCGTATTATTATTTAACCATCAACATTATTATTGTAGTTATTATTATCATTATCATTACTATTATTACTAATTTTACAATGTCATTATTATTATTTCTACAATTATTATCATGTATATTGAGGCGAGTTCATCCAATGACCAGGACTTTCATAAGCAATTTGAAATAAATGAAACACCGACAAAATGCCATTTAACGATCATTCACACTTCACGCATTGATAATAATATATACATGGGTGCAAAGTCAATAGGGAAGCACGGACGTATGGCAGCACTATTGAAGGGGTGAACGAGGGGGGGGGGGGGGGTCTGATATGCCAACAACATGAATAAACTAATAAACTCAATCATTTGCTAGGGGAATCACCCACTGGTGACTACTCAAACGTTTGGAAACCCATATTTCGAAGCTAAGTATGAGGAAGAAAAGTGCAAATGATTTTTGTATAATACCTTCAACTAAATGCGAGGATCGAGGGAGGTATTTTAATCCAACCGCTTTTCTATTTGCATGTTACGAAACAATCAAATGTAGAGAGTATCATAAATACATAGGGAAGAAGGTGTCAAATGGCTAGAAGCAGCTTTCATAATTCATAATGAGTTTTGGTTTTCTACAATTTTATTTTTTTAAATGATGCAGTCACATGGCGATCTTTGGATTAAAAGCTTTGTTTAGGAGAGAGAGAGAGAGAGAGAGAGAGAGAGAGAAATTGTGCATATAATTATTATGCCGTTGTACGATAAATCATAAAGGCTTGGGCAAATTGTTCCCTGCATATCATCACACATACTTTGAGAAGAAGAGAAAAACATTCTCTTTAATTCAAAGTCGTTTTACAACTTTATGAGCATCACATAATACATTCAGCTAAACTTGACACGAGGTTATTTTCCGCAAATAATATTATTGTTTAGTCTGTATTTTGCAGAAATTAGATACGAACCCTTGTGCAAATTGGAAATTTGGAATTGAATTAGGGCCTTGAGCGAAGAATACACGTTTAGCTGACCAAAAGTGCGAGGTGGTTTCCACTCCCGTGGGATCATAAAATATGTCATGTAGATCGTCTGCCTGTAGGTCTGGAGTATCGATGGTCGTTAAATACCTTTGAAAGGTCATTTATATCTTATTTTTATCTGACAAATTCGAAGCGTTAAAAACAATCAAAATAAATATAGAAAAGGCATATCCAAGTCTCCAGCGGTAAGAAAAAGACAAGCATAATTTAAGATATTTTCAAGCCGTGTCCATAGTGCTAGGGAAGATCACGAGTGAAATTCAGAATTTGAATGAAGCATGCGAGACCAAAATAATTATAGAAGTAAAACAAATTATGAAAAATGAAAATCATCCACTCTTTCCAAATTATGTTTTTATGCGTTCTGGTAACGACTTTGTTTAAGGAACTGTCGCACTCAACGTTTTCTAAATTCCTTTGTTCCTTTCTCGATCCGCAAATACAATCAAAATGCTACCTCAATCGTACGTTCTTCTTTATTTCTGTAACGTAATGTAAATGTAAATGTAAATTGAAATTGGAAATTGATTAAACACAAATTTGATTCGTCATATTTATTAAGAATCATAACAAATGGGATACATAATTGCTTCTCTAGATATTATATTAAAGCGGGACATAACTACGTGTAGCTACTTGCGCACTCTATACAGCTAACAATGCCCTAGCGGTACCCGTTGATTCCCATTTCCCTTATTAGTATGTTAATTGAGAGCTGATATGATGAGACAAACGCCTGCGAGTAACCTCTACTCGCCGGAAGGTCTAATCCTTCCTGGCCTAACTAGTGCAGGTAGGATTTAATTTTTCAAGAAGCAAATGTTTATATAAGATATATAAAATATGAATTTCCTTAATACTGAATTCTGTTTTCCCCTTTTTTCCTGCTTATAATTATAGTATAGTTATAAAGAAAACAAGAATTCATATTTTATTTGCCTGTGCACCTGATATACTCGATTCAGTTTAATAAGTAGAAGTAGAAAAAGAAAAGGAAAATATTCTTGTAATTCTTGTAAGCATTATCATGACGTAGAGACTAACACAACGTTTCATTTGATATAACAAGCATTGATGTAGGCCGAATTATATCGGTTCACTCGAAGTCTCGTTCCTTATGAATAGCCTGCTGCAGTAGAGTGCCGCTCGCAGAGAATTTGTTAAGATGGCGGCGTAATCGGTCGTTTGGCGAGCCGTGACGTCAATGCATAAGGTCTATACGGCAATGCGTTCCTCGATCTACCCACTCCTGCTGTTGCTGCTATAGTGCTAGCTACTACTACTGTTTCCTAATGCCGGGCAAGAGATTAAACTCCCCGTCCAAAAACGGTGGATCGATCGAGAAAAAACAAAGAAAGTTACCCGTTGATTGTCAGCGATCCAACGCCATGTCTTCGCCAGCCGGCCCCGGCAGCTCCCGGGTGAGTGACGCGGCCGCTGCGGCCCCTGTTTGGTTCATAGAATATGAGAGGCGTTTGGATTCAAAGTTTGATGACCTGCATAAGAGACTGGATTTTCATGAAGCTGCTTGTGAAGAAAAGTTCCAACATCTGGAAAAGGAATTGGCTGCAGCTTTTGATAAGATTGACGACCTTGAGAATAGATCTCGAAGAAACAATCTAATCTTTTTCAACTTCCCTGAAGGTGAGGAGCCTGATTCTGCCAGTGGATGCAGTGAGTTGATTTCATCTTTTTTGGCCTCTATTGACAAGAATCTTGAGCATGTTCAGATCGAGAGGGCTCACCGCACGCCGCCAGGTCCACTATCATCTCGTGGACATCCCCAGAATGGCAGCCAGTACAAGCCGAAGGATCGTCCAATTCATGTTTGCTTCAGTTCGTTTCAAGATCGAGTGAGGGTCCAGAAGGCATGTGTTGTTGCGTTCAAGGAGGGGTTCAAGTTCAAAGAGAGATCAAAGTTGTATGTTGCACAGGATTTCAGTCATCGCTTTCAGGCTCGCCGTAAAGCTCTCCTGCCTGAGTTAAAGATGTTGCAGCAACAAGGAAAGCGAGCATTCTTTGTATACCCTGCGACAAGCCAGGTGTTTGAATTGCATCTGTAGTACACCATAACAACACTGTGATTATCATAGTGGCTGTCTCGTACAAACCGTCTGACTTTCACAGAAAACTTTTATATTTTACAAGATGACATGCCTTGAACTTAACGCGTTTTAACTTGCTGGTCACCAGATTAGTTTAGTGATGTCGGTCTGTTTAAACATATTTTGTTCACTTAAACTTTTTTAGGAATTCTCGGGGTGCCCTGGAGGTGCCTTGTTTTTGGTTACCCACGATTCACCATTGGGGATAATAGTTTTTATTGTTCTTATCCTTGTTGATACTGCGTCATTATGATTAATTATGAGGCTCTAAGGTTTTCTCATTCTTGCCACATACTGTTGGCTGCCTTTACAATTTGTTTTGTTTTTGGTTGGTGTTTGTGCGTATGCTTTTTTTACTGAGTGTGTGGTGTGTGCCCTTTTCCCAGGGGTTCTTTATCATGAATCAAATTGTGTACATTTTTAGGATATTACTTGTTTTGTCAACTCACTGTTGCTACTCTAGGTTTTTACTGTTATATGATGTTACAGATTAATACTTTTAATTGCAGAGGACTGCATGACAATTTTAAAAGAAAGAAAGTTTTTAATTTTTTAAGATAATTTGGGTATGATATAATCTTTCTTCAGGAAACCCACTCTAGGATAGATGATGAGAAGCTGTGGCGTACTCAGTGGGGAGGGGAGGCAGTTTTTGGCAGCTATGGTTCCAATAGCCGAGGTGTGGCTATCTTGTTTAAAGCTTCTTTGAAAATATCAGTCTTATCTTTTCACCTGGATCCTGAGGGAAGATATATTATCCTCCATGTTAATGTTAATGATGTACACTTTATTTTGTCAACTTATATGGCCCTAACAAAGACTCACCAGAATTTTTTGTTAATCTTTTTGCTAAGTTAGATGAAATAGGTAACTCTCATGTTATTTTAGCAGGAGATTTGAATATTGCGGTAGGCCCTTTAGATTATGAGGGTTCTAAATGCAACCCACTCTAATGCTCGTGCCAAAATTGCTTTTAATATGTATGTAAAAGAACTAAGTCTTGTAGATGTATGGAGAAGAGATCATACTCATGATAAGATTTTTACACGCCATCAGAAAATTCCATTTGTTTCCTCCAGGTTAGACTATATTTTTATTTCTAGTGATCTGTTGAATTGCGTAAAGAAATCTAAAATTGTGACTGGTATTTGTTCTGATCATTGTATGGTAACACTAGCACTGTCACTAAATGATTCACCTCGGGGCAAGGGATATTGGAAACTGAACACTGCACATTTGAAACATTCAGAATTTTGCAATTTCATTAAAGACAAAATTAATGAATTTAAGAAATTTCATGCTGAATGTGATCTAAATCCACATATAATTTGGGATGCATTCAAATGCACAATGGCTGGTCATTGTATGGAGTATTGCAGTAGAACAAAAAAAGAAAAGAATTTGACTAAGAATAATTTACTAAAGAGTATATCCTTACTTACAGAAAAAATTGGTTCATTGAAAAAGGATAATAGTTCAAATGAAGAACTGCAAGAATTATATAGCAAATTAGAAGTTGAAGAAGCACAGTTGAATGAACTTCTGGATACTGAAACTGCTGGCTCTATAGTAAGGTCTAGATTAAAGTGGGCTGAACACGGAGAAAAAAGCTCTACATACTTCTGCAATTTAGAAAAACGGTCCTATGAAAGAAAAACTATACGCCAACTAAAGGCGAACAATGAGCAAATCATCACTGATCCTAAAAGAGTACTTCAGGAAATTCATTCTTTTTATAAAGCTCTATACTCTTCAGAGGTATCTGTTGAGGATAGGGACACTATCAAGGATTTTATCGCCCCTTTGAATATACCTACCTTATCAGATGATTCAATTTCTGCTCTAAACAGACCTTTAACCAAAAATGAACTTTGGACTACATTAAAGAATATGGGAACAAATAAGAGTCCAGGACTAGATGGCCTTCCTTGTGAATTTTATTTAACCTTTTTCAATGATATCATAGATTTATTACTCCACTCTTATAATTATTCCTTTCAAGAAGGAATTTTATCACAATCTCAAAGAAGTGGAATAATCACGCTTCTTCCAAAAAAGGGTAAGGATCCATTGTTAGTGAAGAATTATCGCCCTATCTCTCTACTGAATGTTGACTATAAATTATTAGCCAAAGTTATGAGCTCCCGTTTGAAGTCTTGTATAAATTATTTGATACATACAGATCAACAAGGGTTTATGAAGGGATGCAACATTGGGGCCAATATTCGGGTTATAATTGATTTAATTGAATACACAGACTATATGAATGAGCCAGCTACAATTATTTTGTTAGATTTTGAGAAAGCGTTTGATAGAATAGAACATGATTATTTATTTTCAGTCTTGGACTATTTTACTTTTGGAGACAATTTTATAAGATGGATAAGGTCTTTTTACAATGACAGAACTAGCTGTGTGTTAAACAATGGTTTTATGTCCAATCCGGTCGCAATTAAAAGAGGAATATTCCAGGGGTGCCCAATATCCCCTCTTTTATTTATACTAGCTATTGAAATTCTGGCTATTTCAGTACGACACAATCCAGGGATAAAGGGAATTTCAGTTGGCAATTTTGAACAGAAGATAAGTCTTTTTGCAGATGACACAACTTGTTTTTTGAATGGGGAAACAGTTTCCTTTAAACATTTATTTGAAACGTTGACTCAGTTTGCAAAATTTTCAGGTTGTCGCATTAATTTAAGTAAGTCAGATGCAATTCATATAGGAAAGCTGAAAGGCAGTACAGTTATTCCGCAATATGCATTAGGGTTGAATTGGAAATCAAAAACGTGTAAGGCTTTAGGAGTGGTTTTCTCATTGAACACAAAAATGCTTTACGAACTGAATTTTGTTCCCAGACTTGTCATTATAGAACAGATTTTAAATTGTTGGAGGCATAGAAGCCTATCCTTGTTGGGCAAAATTGCTGTTGTAAAGTCGCTTTTACTCCCCCAAATGTTATTTTTGTTTTCAGTATTATGCATTGACCTGCCAAACTCTTTCTTTAAAAGATTAAATGGTTTGCTTTTTAAATTCATTTGGAGCAATGGCAATGACAGAGTTAAGAGATATATATTATGCAATGATTATGAAGAAGGGGGTCTAAGGATGATTAATCCTTTAGTTTTTGCACAAGCGTAGAAAGTTTTGTGGATGGCTAAACTCTTAGACGATACATATGAAAGTTGTTGGAAAACAATAGAAATATATATTCTTTCTACCTTTTGTGATGATCATCTTGCCCTTTTTAAGGCAGATGCCCCTGATTCGGTTTTGGCAAAACTTAAAAATTGCCAGTTAACAGCGTCTATTAAGACATGGTATTTATATAGGCAAGAGATGAAAAGAAAACTAGGTTTATGTCAGTTTCATTTACAAGATTTTATTTGGTGGAATAGAAATGTAAGATTGCAATATAGAACACATTTTTTCTATCCAATTTGGTATGAAAGGGGTATTCATTCCATTTTTCAATTACATAATGGTTTTGGTAACCCCAAAACATTTGAAGACCACGTAATTGAGTTTGACATTCCTATTAGAGACCAAAGAAAATATGACTCCCTCATGAATGGCATATTTTTGGAGTGGTTTGATAATTCTCTTAATGTGGATGAGAATATATTTAATCAAATTTTTAAAGATCTATTAAGTCAAAAGAAAATGTCTAAGTATACATACAATATTTTGCTAAAGAAATATAGTTGTACTAATGCCAAAAGGGAGAGTAAATGGGAGGAACTCTTTGGCCATCAACCCAAAGAGAAGGATTGGTCGATTATTCATACGAGTAACTTTTGTTGCACAATTGAAACTCAGTTAAGGAGTTTTTACTTCAAAATTTTCCATAATGCTATTGGTTTTAATGCATTTTTGTTCAAGATTGGGAGAAAGGAGTCTGCTAATTGTTATTTTTGTTCAGATTTTCCAGAAACTTTAGATCACTTGTTTTGTGACTGTAGGAGAGTTGTACCACTGTGGGAAAAATTGGTGGATAAGATTAACACTGGCACTGATCACAGTTATAATCTGACTCTGTCAAAATTTATTTTTTTGTTTGGGATACAGTCAAGGGACAAATACGCCTCTTGTATAGATTTTTCTCTGTTTATGTTTAAAATATTACATTTACTCATGTAGGTTTCAGGGAAAAGAACTTATTTTCGAAGCATTTGTTTCAATGGTAAAGTTCAAACAAAAAATAGAATATAAATTGCCCAAAAGAAAAATAAGTTACAAGTCCATTTTAAGAAATGGTCTATCAAGTTTAACTGAAATTTAGGAGTAGTCTTGCAAAGCTCTGTTGTCATTAACATCTTCATTGGCTTTTTGAATTGTAAACTTGCCCTCTGGGAAAGTATATGAGTGTGAGTGTGTGTGTGCGTGTGTGTGTGTGTGTGTGTGTTTATGGGTGCATGAGTGCGTGCCTGTTTTGTAGTTTTAAGATGATATTATATTTTATATTGCTGCTTTTACTCTGTTAATTTTTCAGAAAAAACAATAAAAACAGAAAGAAAAAAAAATAGCTTGCTGCAGTGCATTGCACTCCCAAACATGAATTATTTGTATCAAAGGCATGCATTAATACAAAAAGGGGATGAGTAGACAGCGAGACAGATAGGCAGCGAGACAGAGAGGCAGCGAGACAGAGAGGCAGCGAGACAGAGAGGCAGCGAGAAAGAGAGACAACGAGACAAAGAGACAGAGAGAGAGAGAAGGAGAGGGGTATAGATAGAGACGGAGAGAGAGAGAGGGAGATTGTTGTGCTTGAAAGAAGGCTTAATAAGATGGGAGAACATAAGAAACAGAACGGAAATTTGAAGACAGAAGAGGAAGAAAAGAGAGGTCTAGATGAGGAGGGCGAGGAGAGTAAGGAAGGGAGTATAGAGAGAGACGTGATGAGCGGAAAGAGAGGGAGAGGGAAAGAGAAATAGAAAACAAATAAGATGCGAGGGGAATGTTTATGCACGAAATTAATATCGCTCTACCCCTGATCAACTTCATTTCTGTATCACCATGACAAAATTCAATGTTTCAATATTTCATATTTCTTTCCGCCAACTGACCCCGAGGCAACCTGTTTCTCATCGTCAAAATATTGTTTTCTGTAACAAGTACCCTCCTAAAATCATTTTAAATATAACAACTTCTAAAATAGCCTTTGACAACGAACTTGTGAGGGTGTGTGTTAGGAGGGGGGGGGGTAGAGGGGGGTACACTTATTTGTTTTATTTTTTAGTAAAGTACTATCTGTAACCACGTTTCATTTCACGTCATTGCAAAAAGACATTTGGCTCGTTCAAATGCACACCTCTCCTTTCCCGCCCCGTTCCCGTACACACTCACACGTAAACGCGGACACAGACACAGACACACAGACACACACACACACACATGCACACGCACACTATCTGTTCATGGTCGCTGAGTATTATTACGATTTCTTACCTTTTTCAAAACATAATCAATTCAATATAAATAAATGTTAACGCTGTATAACCTTATCGCATCGAAAATTGATTGGTTTGACCATTATTATGTCAAGTGGTCGCCATCCTAGTACCTGCTCAGCATTTCCATGGATATACCAACGTCTTTCGCCCAATACGTCATATTTCTGCTTGGCGGTGTAAGATGTCTAGCTGTATTCCATTTTACTATGAGATATTAAAAACCCTATCTGAAGAAAACTCAACTTTATATGATTCAATGGAAATCTGAATGGACGTTGAAACAAAATATTAAATACTTTTTAGCATTGCACAAAAGCTAATTAAAGCCTTATTTTCCGCAGCCCTCGAATTTACGGGGCAACAGGGGTCAAATTTGCCGCAGTTACGGTGACGACACAACATGTGGACCGAATCAGCTCGTATGTATATTAGGGACTTTAAGATTTGCGTGGACTGATACGTGTGACGTCAATTCAAGGCAGTGCATTAAAAGGACATCGATCGTAGCAATCCACGTTGTCGTTGTGCAAATCTAAAAGTCCCTAATATATGTATATATATATATAGCTGGAGCATGAGCGATGCTTAAGTAATAATAAGTCACTGTGAATATGCGTACTTCACATATGATTGTCATCAAGTCGATAACTTGTTTTTAGGTCAAAAGCTTTCGATTTTCAAAGAGCTATTACTCCTCTAACAGACATTAAAATACAATGTAACTGATGTTGTTGTCATCTATGGCTGATTAGTTTGCAGTTGATCATCCAATTCGCTTTGTACTTACGACATGGTCTTTTAAATTCAGTAATTATCCTAATGAGATGAGGGGCAAACCTTAAATTCCTTTAATACTTTAGGTCCTATATGGGTGAGGGTAAACACCAGTAGCGCTTCAAAGATTCATAACTTTTCCCATTTCCCCCTTTCCATTTCTCTACCCCTCGCTCTCCCTCCTCTTTTCTCTCTTACTCTCTCTCTCTCTCTCACTCCCTTTCTCCGTACTCCCCTCTCTCTTTCTTTCTCCCTCTCTCTACCTCTCCCTCCCCTCCTTTCTCTACCTTTCTTTCTCTTTCTTTCTCTCTTTCTCTCTCTCTCTCTCTTCCTCCCCTTCACCTTTATCTCTTTCTTTATCTCCCTCTCACTAACTTCCTCACAAATTCAACTCGGTTAATCTCTACCCCCACCCTACCCCTTTCTAACTCTCTCCCTGTCTCTTTCTCTCTTTTTCTCTGTCTCTCCTTTCCGCCCCTCTCTTTTATTCTCTATCCACTCTATTTTACAGTAATTTATCAATCCTGCTCAAATGGATGTTTAAATATATATTTAGAATGCACATGTTGCTTTGTTGGGCAAGCACAAAACCATATATATGTATCCATATGTACTTTGCGTTCCTGAAAAAATGAAACCGAAAATCAAATGATTACCCGACCCAAGTAATGCAAAGTTTTGGGAAATTTTGAAAATTGGATGGATAGTAATTATTTACAATTTGGATACATTTGGATGCCCCTGTGGATGTATTAAAAGCACTAACAAATTTAGCCCCTAAAACACTTCTGCTTTCGAGAAATTGAATAACCAAAGATCTACCGGTGTTCCCAGTAAATTTCAAATATTTCAGATAGCGCCTATGGCCATTCGATCAGATCAGTTTTTCCCAATTTGTATCATTAACAATGATCCGTTTTCACTTTCAGATTATATTTAATTGTACATCTAGCATTGAAGTCACTATCACTATCTAAGCACCACTATCTCTCATCTGAACAATGTTACCAAGTCCCTTTTCCCGAACAAACATTCTGTCTGATATAATATTGAATGAATAAAGAATGTAACGAACAAAATACATGAGCGGCTATATACAGTATTCACTCGTCGTCCAGACTATTGGTTCTAAACAACACAGCCTGCGCATGAGATTCATCCCTACGTTCGAGATGATTGGTCGGTAGCTTATGTTGTGGGTGTTGTTGCAGCGCCGCCCAACATTGATTCTGAGACGCCAGCCAACATGCACACGGTGAGTGGTGGAAGACTGGTTTGCTGATCAGTATCAGTTTGCATTCCTCGGGCTTGGACTTGTGTTCTTTGCATACTTTAGTGATCCTCAAATTTTAGACGAACTGGTTGTTATCAAACACCTCTAGAAGGTAAGACACCTAACCTTCTTAATATTATAATGCTATTTGGAAGAATTTCTTTCATGAAATCCTATATATAATATTATTTGTGCAAAGATTTTAAGCGGTATTGGTGTCATAACATGATTAACATATATTCGACCTCAAACTATACTCATCACTATCTATAATAATATTACCTTGCCTCATTTATTGTATTGTATTATTTTCTGGGGCTATTCATATAAAACCAACCTCCTCGGGTTGAAATTACTACAAAGAAAGTACTTAGACATATATCAAACTCTCACTTTCGAAGTCCAAATGGACCTTTATTTCGTCATCTGCATATTTTGCCTGCTACTGACAGTTTGGGTTACAATTATGTATAGATATAATTTTGGTCTACTGCCATTTTTTTCAAACTACATGCTTACTTTAAATTTCTCTTTTCATTTATGACACACGACAAAGTCATCCGTTTCATCAAACACTATGGGCTTAAATTCTTTTCGTGTCAATACATTAAAGTGACTCGGTAACATTGTCTCAGATTCTGAAACAAACCCTGGGTTTAGCTCATGCTGCAATGATAATTATAAACCTTTAGACCAGTCAGGAATCCCACGACTTGTACAAGCCGATCGCCTGTCTGATTATCAAGAAAAATATAATTGGAAATCGAAATCAAATTTAGTTTCCCGAACGGTTTGTATATTAAACACTACAGTCTATCGGGGGAAATAAGTATGTTAAAAACTGGTAATTCAAACAAAATTGTTTAAAGCACTTCATGATCATTTTGAAACGCAACCTTTGTAGGGCTTTAACATATTACAGACACTGATAACACGTGTCTTTAAATCATGAGATGAACCGGTACTGAATATTCGGGGTAGTACTACGTTTTCTCTGCTGTAAATCTCTTTCGACAAGATTGTAGTACATACTGGCGGAGTTACCTTTGTTTAATTTTGTTGACGTGGCTGATAGATTCTTACCTTCAACACTCCGTGGTCATGATAAGCATTTATATTTAAGTCTCTTTCTGTTTTAATTCTTCTTTGTTTTCTACTACTTACTCTTTTTCATCTTCTTTTTTCCTTTTAGCTGTATGTGTGAAAATGTATTTATGTGTTTGTATGTTGATGATTAAATATTCGTATTATTAAATATGTATTTTATGCATGTATAATTTGCTCAAGGGGCCCTGTTTACAAGCTCTTGCTTTTTTAGGGCTCCTAACCTTTATTACTTTGTATAAGATCACGTTTTATAGTTGAATAAATTAAATGGTTGAATAAATGAAATGAAATGAAATGGAAAATGAATGTATCATTGTCTTACGGTGAGTTTCTTTTGGCACTAAGATCTTCTGTCATTACTCCGTTATTTAATACATGTTAATCATTGACCGATTTCTAATACACAAATTTCTAGAACAATTTATGGAAAAAGCTTGTTCTAATCAGGTTTCCAAATCTGTCAATCACATTTATTTTCTTGATCCAATGCACTCCTTTCACTGAGTCGCACATAAGTATTGACTAGGATGCACTTATTCGTCTGCAGAATGACAGATTTTGTGCCACTAATAACAGTCAATTTGTCTTCCCATGAATGCTTGACCTTTTTTTTTGCATTCGACCTGGTGGACCATACAACTCTCTCACAAGGGCAGGTCAATCGCTTTTTTTTGGATAATTTCCTTTTTTGGTTGCAGTGAGACCTTAGCAACAGGTCGTCGAGTAAGGTCCATTTTAAATTAATACAGGATTTTTTAACCAGCAGTACCGTATTTTATGGGATTGTCCCGTATGTCGACCAATTGTCAGCATCCCGTATCGAACCTCCGCGAGGTGTAGTTCGTCCCGTGTTAGCCTAATGCTGATTGGAAATGGATAATAGTTATATGCCAAACTGTAGACCTACAACACTGCACGAACAAGCGGAACAGATTCTTAATTTGTGTTCGCTTGCTTCCCTCACTCGCTATTAATATTTTAGAAAATGGAAACGAATAGGGTATCATTACATAAAGACCAATTTTTCTTTATCATGAAATGGTTTCAACCTCAGACTGATCATGATATTTGAAACATAAGCTACCAAAGTTTAGTACGTTGCTTTTGTTAACCAATGACTGCTTCCTGAAACGCTTTATAACTTTTAAGCCAGTGTCACCTTTAATGCTGATATCTACTATTAAGTTTGAAACGAAATTAGTGCAGTGCCTCAAATCTGTTAATAAATAAAAAGGTGGCGACTTTCGAAAATCAGTTCATTTTAAATATTGTGATCATATTTTCCAGTCTCACCTCACCCATAAAACTATGACACCTTGTAAATTACATCGATTACACCATTTTCAGTTCATGTAGGATCTTTGGGATTGCCTCTGGTGGAGGAAGGACGCCCTCAAGCATGGGGTATATACTAAAGCTACATGTAATTGCAGCCATCGTTGTAATAGTGAATGGAGTTCAGACAGTCAGTGTATCAGGTAAGACCACCAACCCTATCTCCCCCTACTTACTGCCAGTTGTAATCTTTGGGCCTGTTTTCGCTTACGTATCATCTTGCTACGTATTCATTTCAAGAGCGGCAATCCTAATGTTTTAATTATGTAACGTTTAGACCTTATCCTGTTTTTCTCGAGACACACCTGCATGTCAAGAAGATTCTACTGGAGTGAACTACAGGGGAAACCTATCTCAGACAATCAACGGTCATAATTGTCAAGCATGGACCTCTCAGGATCCCCACCAACACGTTTATACTCCAGCTGACTTTCCTAACGCGGGACTAGACGACAACTATTGCAGGAGCCCAGATAATGATGACACTGCTTGGTGTTACACCACCAATCATGGGATAATATGGGAGTATTGTGATGTAGGTTTCCTCGACCCAAGATGCAAAGGTAGCGTTGTATTGTTAAAATGTGAGCAAAGCGCTGCTCAAAATCAATTAATTTTCAATTTAATTCAATTCAGTTCAATTATTCACTCAATATATAAAATACATATACATACATTTGCGTATGAACGCATGTGATACATATTAAAAGATGGACATATTCAAATCAGGAGTTGGAACCACAAGTAACATAAATTGAGTGGGGATCAGATTAAAGATCTATTTAAAGATTTTATGTGCTCGACCCCATTGTGATGTATAAATTGCATTAAATATTTGTGCATGTACAACTCATTATTATATTAGACCATTTTGTTCGGTAACCAATATCCTACGTGAAATGAGCTTTCGAGAACAATGCTGGCACCCAATGGCCAGTGTTGCTTCTTCTCTCTATTGGAATGTATTGGTTTTTTTTCATGAGGATTTCATTTAAACGTTCATTTTTCTATCTATTTGTTCATTCATTAATTCCTACCGTTTATTCTTTAACATCTATTCTATGTACTTATAAATTCGTTTAAATATGTGTTTATCTATCAATGTATTTATGAATTTATTCATTCTTTAACTCAATTCCATTATAGCATTACATGACGTAAATGACGTCTGTCTTCATATAACCACGATGTCATGTCCTTTGATCACCTTGGAGAGCGGTGAGACTGTACAATTGATCCCAAAACCCATGCAATCCGATCTAGACTGGTTAATATCCGACCTCCCAGCAGACCTCCAGATTCCTGATGATGTCCAGCGTTACTATTGCACCGAACCAGGTAGTATTTGCATGCAAAATCCCGGAAATGTGTGTAATTCTGAAAATGAAAAAGTCTCGTTAATATATGAAGGTCCATAATTCCGATAATCAATATATTGTTCTACGTCATTTTCGGAATTAAGAATCCAATTTAATTTTCGGAAATATGAGCCTTGGGAATTATAAGCCTTTGGAATTACAAACCTTCGGAAAATGACATGAAGCCGAAAAATTACGCTACAGCCAAAAAAAATGCATTTGTTTCAATTCATATTTATATGGCACTGAAAAAGAACCATGTTATTATGACATTGATCACAACTTGTTGATTACACTATTACCGTGACCAGGCATTATATAATTATACAAATGTCATTCATTCAATATAATTACAATTTTATGTTCAATAATAGGCGGTGTCGTGATAATTATAGTGGTTAATTCAATTAACTCTCAAACCAACCGTAGAGGGTTCGAGACCCAGCCTGGCACTCAATTTTCCTTTGGCAAAGCGTACTTCCCTCTCCATCCAGATGTAACATTTTGGGTAGTCTTTTGCAACGAAGAATAGTATTATTGCTAAAGAGGCTCCTGGATTAACAATAAATAGTTCCGATATCACCAAACAGTTAAATTTCTTGCCTTCCGGTTTCGTTTTTTCGTGCCATACCATTTTTGTAAAGCTTCCCCCGTTCAACTTGCCTTTTGCAAACGTTTGACAATTCTTTTTTCACAAAATGTTTGATGCAAACTAGTGGCATTTCAACTTAAACTTTCAGATGAACATGTGAGAAAAGAAAGAAAGAAAAGTGTGATTTTAATTATCAAGTAACAGTTGACTTCATAATCTATAGACGTGATAAACCAAGCAGTTTGTACTATGAAATTGTTTTCTTATAGAAAACTGAATAAAACATTGTTTGGAACTTACTTTGAATATTTCATTGAAGGGGCATTCTGACTGTATAGGTGTCAGAATCTGACACCTATACGCTAGGTGTGTACAGGCAGAGTAGAACATTGAGTAAGCCTGCCTTAAACCCCGCCACATCCCCTCTACAATGTCAATGTTAAAGAAAAACATCCAGTACAGGATGAAATACCACATCTAACATTGTATCGAATTTGATTAGATATACACAGGCCGCCTTTGATGTATCGTACGGAAAACCGGGTAGAAATTAAAAATAAGTATTAAAGGGAAACAATAAATAATAAATCATGATTCGGACGAACATAGAAAGTCGACTGTAATTCAAATATTATCAGCAAGAGGGTTGAGGAAAAAAACTTCGCTGTATGCAAAGCGATTGATCGGGCTGGCTGAATTTCATTCCCATTTGTATTGGAGCATTATGTTGCGTAATACAAAACCGCCCATATATGACGAATGTACACGTAAAGGGCGGTGAATCCATTTAACTGTGATATATGATGTATAAATGTAATTTACTAAAGTGTATTATGCTACCTACACGTCCCTGCGGCGCTAGTCGTTCTACAAAGGGGGCTTGAGGGCTCAATGCTGATGTGGAATTAATAAATGTTAAAGATACTATGTCCCTTGTGCAGCCAACATCAAATTGTGTAGAACTTTGCAGGAATTATGAATATGTCATGTATGTCTGTGAAATTTAAACACTAGCAGTGTCCTAATATTCAAATTATGCAAGGAAACCCGTTTACTTGCTAGACTTCACTGTCAGACACTAGTGAGTGACTGACTGGTTTTTTGTTTCATCTGTGGTAATAACATACATAAAATGAGCTATAAAGGGTACACGAGCATTTTTCTACATCAATAACCCACTTCTTGTAATGGCCAACATTAAACTGATTGAATCTTTGCGCAGCATAAAACGTACGACCATTCGGTTCAATGGTCTGAAAAATCAGACTATAACTTACTGGCTCTATAGCTCTTAAGTCGATTCGACAACTAAAAGTCGTTATTTTCCCACTTTATATATATGGGGGGGGGGAGTTCTAAATGAGTATTGTCTTTTAAATTCCGTTGAAATTTAACCTTTTCATTTGTTTACCTGCAAATGGGACATAGTACCATTAACCACCATTTCATATCATACCGTAATCAGCAAGGAAGGATCACGTATGAGTCAGCAGGTAGCATAATTAGAAATTCTTTTAAAGGCACATGCCATTTTATTTCAGGAAATGAAGTGAGGCACTTGAACAAATGCCATTTTGCCATACACATAACAAATTATGCCTGCTCGGGCCCAGTGTGATTTCTCGTTTATTATTATGTGGAAGAGGTGTTTTTTTCAATGATAAATAATTCCATATCTATTCCTTTTCTCAAAAAAATCAAAATGAACGAAATGTAGCAGAAATTCACTCATTTTGGACAGTTGGGTCTTTAATCGGTAATGAGTGATCATGGTGTTGGTGTCATATACAAGAAGAGGAAATGAGCTTCCAGTTAAGTACAAGCTACTGAAATAATTTGGAAATCTTAAGTAATTTACGACAAACTTGTGTTTCCATTTTTGAGAGACCCTGATTCAGCAGATGCAGAATCTACATTAATCTGTTTAATTTAGCTTGTAATTGATTACCATTATCTTTCATGTCTGTACCTTTCCTATCGCACTTTGTATAAATGTATCATGTATGTATTTCATCTTTTGCACAAGCTGCGCCTTGAGCATTTGACTGTCAAGTGGATTTGGCGCCTTATAAATCATATGTATTATTATTATTATTATTATTATTATTAATACACTATCGTGATAATAGTTGTGGATCTTTCTAAAGAAAATCATATAAACGAGCAGGGGACCGACTGCTCTAAGTACCCTCCGAGGGACTTTGTAATGAGGATTAAAGCTTTACCATAGGGCTAGAGGACATTGACTTCGTTTTGAACCCGCAACCTCCCCCTTACGAGTCTATTGCTCTACCACTGAGCCATCACGCCTTCTCAATTGTGATCCTTACTGCGATTCCCCGTTATATCAATCATGTAGTGTTATTATGTAGTATAATAATGGACAGTGAAAAAGCTAAGTTTAATTTAGGCGTCAGATATAATACGAGCTAGTTTTAAATATATATATAATTATATCTTCCTAATCTACGATCCCAACAATTTTAACGTAAAAACGTGGCTTCTATAATGTCTACATAGAAGAAATGTTGACGTCTAAAACCAATCCATGCAGAACCAGAACGAAATGATTAAATTAACATTATACTATTATGGCAACGTTGACGGTCGTTTAGCATAATAGATAAAATGTATAGACTAATTAGGCGACACGGACCGCAGTATCAAATGAATTGCCCCTCTCACATGTTAAAAGTGTTAATTTAGTTAATTAAACAGGATAATATCTCATGGCTGCTGTTGAATAAACGGGAACGGAAGCGTTATGATGTGTGGCACAGGGCATGCATATCCATCATAAACATAATTAGGCATCCAGTGGTGTAGCATGGATCGAGATATAGAAGGGGCACTAAGGGGAGGGGGGGGGGATAAACTCACCCGGTGGATGAAGAGCAATTTGAGGTCTTTAATCATAATGATGGGCGTCTGGTTGGTTGATATATCTACTCTTTACTCGTTTCCTCTCTCCTTTCTCTTGTTGTCTTTCTCCCCCTTCTTTGTAACCCTTCTTATTTTTATTCTGCCCTTTTACTAAGGGGCAACGTGCCCCCTGTGTCACCCTGTAGGTACTACACTCAGGCTCTGTTCTAGATGAAAACCAGTTTTGGGGGGAAGGGGGTGGGTGGTTGTAATTTCCTTTTCCCTCATGGTGACCATGAGGTAGGAAGGGAGTGGAGATGGTGCTCATTGTGCGTGAATGAATCCGATGACCGGGGTAATAATATTTGTAAAATGCTTAGAGACGAAATACCCTTTGATTCTCTGACTTTCTCCATGATGTCTTTAACCTTTTGTTTTCTGGCGTATGACTTTGTGGTTGATTTTGTCTCGCAGAGATAAATGCTACATCTTTCTCTCCATAGCTCGTTGAGTAGTCACAAGCTTCTGTTCTAGATCCTTTGTCAATGACCATGTTTCTGATCCATATGTGATAGTTGTTAGAATGCATTGGTTGAACATTCTTATTCTTAGTGACATGGGTATGTTTTTATCAGTCAACATGTCTTTGTATCTTCCAAAGTTCATCCATCCTGCTTTTACTCTCATTATAACTTCTTATTTTGTGGTGTCCTCCATTTTCAAAGTTTGTCACAGATACTTGTAACTGCTCACTCTCTCTAACGTTCGACCTTCTATTTAGATGTTTTCATCTGTGTCATAGTTAGTCATATATTTAGTTTTCTCTTTGTGCATAGTTAGGCCAAAACGTTAGCTCTCCCTGTTGAGACCTGTCAGCTGGTCTTCCAAGTCTTTGGTTGATGTTGAGATCAAGGCCACATCATCAGCGAATCTTAGATCATTAAGTATTTCCCTATCAATATTTATTCCTCCATTTAAATGCGACTTTTTAAATACTTCCTCTATAGTAGCTGTGAATATATTTGGAGATAATGTGTCTCCCTGTCAGACTCCCCTCTCGATCTTGACCTCCCTTGATACATCATTATCAATGTGAATTCTGGCTACTGCGTTGGTGTAAATATCTTCCAGGATGCGCACATACCCTTCTTCAATGTTAATCTTTCGTAGGGCATCAAACATGTCTGTGTGTTCGATGGAATCAAACGCCTTCTGGTAGTCTACGAATCCGAGGCATAGTTGAAGTTGGTACTCGTTTGCCTTCTCAATGAGTTGATTTATAGCTTGTAGGTGGTCTGTTGTTGAGAATCCAGCTCTAAACCCTGCTTGTTCTCTGGGTTGATTTGTGTCCAATATATATTTGATTCTATTTTGGATTACTTTGGTGAAGATCCTGTACAGATGAGATAGAAGGCTGATAGGGCGATAGTTTTTTACATCAGCTTTGTCACTTTTCTTGTATAAAATAATTATTTTTGCCTCTTTCTAAGTGGTTGGAATCTGTTGCTTTTCCAATATCTGGTTGAATAGTTTCATTAATTGTGTGATTGTCTCCTCCCCTCCATGTTTGATAATATCACTTGTTATTTCTTTATTTCCCGGTGCCTTGTTGTCCTTCATACTGTTTACAGCTTCCTCAACTTCTCTCTGTAGTATTGGTGGTATGTCTGATTTTCTGGATGAGGTATCTATATGATCTTTCGGTTGTTTTTTCGTTGAACCATAAAGCTCCTGGTAGAAATCGGCGCATATTTCTAGTATCTCCGATCTCTCAGAAGTTATATTTCCATCTTTTTGCTTCAATTTGCTCATTCTAGACTTTTTGCTTGCCATCTTTTGTATTGTTTTTGGTCCCCTTCCGCTTTCTAGTGTTTCTAAAATGAGTTTAGAAGTTTTTCGTCTGTTCCTTTGGCGTCGTTTCTTTTTCACCAATTTGACTATTTCTACATACTCCACTTTTTCTGTTGTTGTCTTGGATTCTTTCAGTCGTATTTCCTTTCTTCTTTGATCTAGTTCCTCTATTTCTTTGTCTTCTTCCGATCTTACTATCTTTCTTTTCTCAGTTGGGGCTACAGATTTGGCTTCTTCTAGCATTGCTGATGTCACCATATCGCATCGCTCATCAATATCCATATCCACCAACTCTAACCCATCAAATCGGTTGTGAAGCTTTAGATGGAATTCTTCTTTCTTTTCCTTCAGCTTCATGATGTTAATTCGTGTCTTCCTATTATTTTTAATGAATCTAAGCCTGGCTAGTTTCTTGTTGATGCTGATATTGACTCTGACCATTCTATGATCACTTGCAATATCTACATTGGTGATGACTTCACAGTTCTTGACTATCCCTCGCTGGTTACTTAGTATAAACATTTATCTGGTTTTTAGTAACTCCATTTGGACTCTCCCAGGTCCAGTAACGACTCGTGTGTTTCTTAAAGTATGTATTGGTCACTTTAAGTTTATGTTCCATTGCAAATTCTATCATCCTTTCACCTCTCCTGTTTCTTTCTCCGTAGCTGAATGATCCCATGGTATTTTCTTCCTCTTTTTCACGTTGTCCGATTTTCGCGTTGAAGTCACCCATAAGTACTGTGTAGGTACCCGAATTGTCTGTAATGGCCTTATTGATATCTTCATAGAATTCCTCCACTGTTATATCATCATAATCACTTGTGGGTGCATAGACTTGTATGATGCACATTTCATCCTTTCCCGTCAATTGTATTTTCAAGGCTGCTACCCTGTTTGAATAGCTTTTAACTCCTTTCACAATACTCTATGTTAATGTATATATATATATATATGTATATGAGTGCAAGAATTCTCAACTCTGACATGACAACCAGTGTTCCAGAAAATGTAGGCATGAAGAAATTGCATAATCATTTCTAAGTTTATTCCGAATTATTTATCGTACTAATTGTTGCTATGTTCATGCTGCTTGATTATGGTTGAGTGATATTAAGTTTGTGTGCCATGTATTTTTGTTCATACAATATATTTGTTTCTGTATGTGTTTTCACTTCAAAACCTAAAGAAGGCCTCACAAGCCGAAAGCTCGCAATAAACTTGAAAAGTACAGCTACGTTCCTAGACCATTTTTTGCACGTCTATATTGCACGTCTTTATCCTGTCTTGCAACTATTTCATGTCTTGATCCACCGTTAAGTTTGGGTCTTTGGAATGCTAGAACCATGAATAACAAAGTTGTATGTATCTGTGATCTAATCCTCGAAAAGAACCTTGATTTACTTGTCATTACTGAGTCCTAGTTAAAGGGTGATTCACAAGACAACCACACCATTGCGAACATTAACTACACATTACCCAACTTTGTGATTGTCCACAAGGCACGTCGCACTGGATCTGGTGGGGGAATCTGTATCATCCATCGTTCTGCTCTTAATGTGTCTCTTTGAACAACGATTTCCCCACTTTTAACTGGTTTGAACATGTGGATTTGACTGTCCACGCGTTTGTGACTTCCCATTTAGATTATTGTATAACCGATTATACTTTGGCTTACCAGATTCCACCATTTCTCCACTCCAACGTATTCAGAACATGGCAGCCCGTCTCATTACCAAAACCAGAAAATATGAACACATAACTTCTATTCTTAGATCTCTTCATTAGCTTCCTATTTGAACTCGCATTAAAATACGTAGAATGGCAAATAATGTAATAAACAACCATATTTACTTTATTGTTACCCCATTATCACTTGATCTATTACTTTTTGCGTGTAATCCCTATGGGAGATGACTTTTTCTCAAATTTGGATTCTACATTCCTTTCTTTTGCGAGCAATATCGCCGTTTTTTCCTCTTGGTTTTTGTTGATTTTTTAGTATGTTGTAGCTAAGACTATTGCTATCTAAATATCCCTCACTTTTTTCAATCAGATGTCAGGATCACGCTCATGATCATCATGATCATCATCATGATTATCATTATCGTCATCATGACAATCATGATCATGATCAAGTAGTTCATTTCTCAATACTTTGTGTCATATTCATTAGGCCTACTTATTTTGATATTTTTTTGCATTAAATTTGATCATGAACATCATGCATCATCATGATAATTTCTCAATATTTCGTTCATCAGTTCAGCTCATCAGTTTAGTTCAGTTCATCAGTTTATTCGTTTAGCTCATCAATTCAGTTCATTTCACATCTATCAGTTCATCAGTACTTCATTCATCAATCCATATCTTAATACATCATTTTACATTAACATCAGTTTATTGGGTAATTGAATTGAAGATGAGCATGATCATAAGAATTGAAGACAGACCACCTAATTCGTCCCCATGACGAATTAAATTTCTAGGTAATAATTACTTTTATTTCTCCACCCTTTTTTGTTGCGACGATAACTCAAGATCAGTTCAGTCAATAGATCATTGTCATGAGACGTGACAAGAACATTATTTTTCAAGGTCATCAAGTCTTCATGACGTCAACTAGGCGCCATTTTTTTTTTTTTTTTTTTTTTTTGGGGGGGGGGTACTTTCAACTCATGATTATATTTTTATAACGGAAAGGCATTTCTTATTCATATTTATCATGATTAAGGTCAATATCCGTCCGGTCAATTTCAGTTCAAAAAACGCGCCCATGCATACGTGCGGGCTTCAGCGCGCGCAAAAAAAAAATGCTCAAAATCGTCTCAAATTTGTTTGCATACGTTTTAGGCCATTTTAAGCATTTCGCAAAAAAAAAAAAACTCGCACACGCGCGTGCGCGCGCGTTTTCGTGCGTCCTGGCATTTCGCAACATAGAATCATCGAATTTCTTCTTTCATCATATTTTGCACATTTTTCCAAGCATTTTGATATTTGTTCACTTTTTTCTGACCATTAATAACGGAATGAGCGTCCGTTTAAGATACATGTCCGTGCGTGCGAGCTCGTGTAATACATAGCATATATGGGCAGAAACATGACTATACAAAATGCATTGTAGCTCATTAGGATGTAAGAGGACCTAATTTTTTTCTTCATGTTTTGATAGAGTATGAATTGGAGATATGATTTCATGTCTCATTTGACCCTCAGTTAACTCATGACGTCATCATAATGGCCTCTGAACTCAAAATTTCAATTTGCATATTATGACATTAGCATATTTCGTCGCTGTTTTCACGAAGTGACGGTAATGAAAAAAAATTGCATTCACTTTGCGTGACGATTTTCCTCACTACCGTCACTTCGTGAAAATAGGGACGATTTTATTTAAAATTGATTGTATATCTGTAAATATTGATCGATTTTCTTCCAAATGTTGATAGCTTCTAGCTAAGACAAATCTCTACAAAATGTAGTCACCACAATTTTTCATTTTGACAAAAGCATCATGGCGTATCTTTGCGATTAAAGGAGGCATGTCAATTTTTTACATTTTGCGTGTATTCTCTACAGAACATGACCTTTTTTCTCAAAACTGGATTTTACATTCCCGTCTTTCGCGAGCAATATCATCATGATCATCATTGTTTACATGTCTATATAACTTCTCCCATTCTGAAATATATCATAAGAAGTGAAGAAGACCACCTTATTCGTCCCCATGACGAATTAAATTTCTAGTTATATACTATTCTCATTATTGTTATAGAAATTATTATGATTATTTTTAGAAATATATATCATCCATTGCTTTCGTTATTTTTCAGACATATGCAAGACACTTTGATGCTGCTACACATGTGACCACACTGTTTCCAGTGCCAGTAACAGCACGGTACGTCAGGTTTCATCCTTTAGCATCATTTGATGATACGTCTTTGAGATTCGAAGTACTTGGTATCAACACCTGAACAATAACGAATTATCGTTGAATTGATTTATTGATTTATTTAATCATTTTGTTATCCTTGTTTATAATTATTTATCTATTTATATATTAAAGAGAGTGTAGCATGGCAAACAATTGTTAACGCCATCTACGTCTTCTTTCGAATTACTGCACGTAAAAGAATGGACTTCGTAGTCAGCGACCTAATCTCTACTTGGTCAGCGCGCGCTAGCGTTTGCGAAACAGACCGAGTTTCTCCTTTGCGCTTGGTTTCGCGTATGTTGCACGCACGTGAATGCTGCGGTCGCGTCGTCCGTATTCGTTTTATACACGATTGGCCCCGAGTCAGGCCACGGGAAAAACACATAGTCTCGTCATGCTACACTCCCTTGAATCTATTTATATTTGAATTGATTAATTAATTTATTTATTGAAATATTTATTGTGCTATAGCATCTAAATTTAATTGTGAGTAGATCACCATTTCAAATGATTACAGTATAGCGCCATAGTTTTGCTGTCATACGAGTACAGGTATTCACGATTACACGATTACAGGTGACAGCAAGATCCTTAAAGACAAATACAAATAGTCTACTTCCGCTTTTTCATGGAGATTTTGATCTCATGTTTGAATCGGGTGTTTATCCGATAATAGCTGTATTTGATAACCGAGAGTAGACTTCACATTTACGATGGAGCGACAATTAAGTCTGAAATTATCAACAATATACGGCGAACTTCAATAAACTCTACTCGTATGGAAAGCTCATCATAAAAAAATGTCCCTCACCCGAACGCTCTCCGAGAAACGAAGACAAGCTCGAGCAAGTTCCCAATGGGACATCAAGTTTCGCTGCTTGCGATATCGAGATTCCTACACACGATTACTAGTAATATCACCTCACCTACCATCCCAGTTTAGCTTCCTGAGTGAGCTGCCAAAGGAATTACTCATCAAAGTACCAAGTACCAAGTTTGGTGTAAGCGAATTAAAATGCACTGCACACGGATACTATATTGTGTATTTCTTTTAATTATCTATGATAAATTGTCTTATTTGGAATGAGTAATTGCTTGCATGTAGAGTAGGGGAACTCTCCAAGCAGAATTATGGGATCCCTGATGCCACGAAGGAGAGCTGGTTCATGCAGAGAAACCTAGACGTACATGCATCTCAATTGACAAAGGTCACATATTAACAGACGTCAAAGTCACCACCAAAGATGTTGAAATGCTACATATGTAAAATAAGCACAACAAATGCTTGGCAATTTGGTAAAGCGTTTGCTAAATGTGGGAAAAAGAACTACTTCTCCATCATGTGTAAAACTAAATAATAGCCGGAGAAAGTTCGTTAAGAAAAAAAAGAAACGGTGTTAAATAAATTGTTGTGAGCATTTCACATGCATATGAAAACCACTCAATAAAACCCAAATTATTATCAGGGTGAACTTTCCCTTTGACCCATGATTTAGATGCTCACTGAAAGTGGCAAATCCGAAAAGTACATTTGCAGTGTTATACAAAAGTTGTTTTTCCCCCTGAATCATTCTGCAAAAAGATTGATAAGTGGTTGACAAATCTGACTTGTGGTGTTTCAGTAGACGCCTACGGCCAGTAGAGTTTACAGATATTTGCAAAGGCACCTTGAATTTTAGAAAGCAATATACATCTGTGTTTCATGTATCTATTACTACTCCTACTACTACTACTACTACTACTACTACTACTTCTACTACTACTACTACTATCACTAATACTAATATAATAATGTATTTATGTAGCACATTTTCTATATACATGTTCAAATGCGATTCATAATTACTCAATATGATAATGCTTATTGATAATATAGGATACGATAAAGTCATTCTCTGTCAAATGTTTGAGATTATATTTTGTATTAATAGATTTTGACGAACGGTAGTTTGTTTGGCAATTCTGTCAGAAAGGTCGATTCGGGTCACGTTGGTGACGAAGGCATTTGAATATTTGAAGGTACAGATTTTGTATTGAGAACAAATGTACTTTCATGATTGTTTTGTAGATTGATTTAATCTTTCTTTATCTGAGATCTAAAGTAAATGTAACGTTTGATTTTTAGAGGTGACGTAGTCGAGTGGTTCAATCTCTTGATCGGGTATAGAAAGGTCGTGGGTTCGAACACTGGCACGGCTGTTATGTCCTTGAGCAAGACATTTTATCTTCATTGCTCCTCTCCACCCAGGTATCAAATGGGTGCCCTGTAGGATACAACATTTAAGGCAACGAGCTGGAATGCTCCCCAGGGAGACGAGAACGTACACCTTAACATGCGGAGTATTAATTGAATCCAATGATCGTGGTAATATTAATACTGTAAGCGCTTCGGTGTTTTATAACTGGTAAAGCGGTAAAAAGAAAAAGTTATTATTATTGGGGTTAAAATGATTTCAGACATGCCTTACCAAAATAACATTATGTATCCAATTCTAAAGCAAAGGACAGTACTATTTGTTTTCATATATGTGTCTAAATGTTTGTGAAACTGCTGAAAGTTATTGCATTGTATATTAGCACATTATGCTAAAAGTACTTAACTGGACTGATAACTATTTCACTATGCTGAAAATACGGCAGTAGTTGATATGTGATTATGCTTCTAGTAGGTTTGATGAAATTATTGATTATTGATTATTATGCGTGCATTTGATATTCTGTGAATTCAACAATGTTTGCATTTCATAAACTCATTAAGTAGTGCTACATTTAATCATTGGCGGCGCTTATTCATTGTTTTCACACACAAAAAAAAGGAGAGAGGAGAAGGGAAAGGAATTATCAGAATTGTTTAAGAGAGTCTGAGACAATGACTCTTGACGTAAGGCTTCAATACATCGAAATATGTTTCTTGTTAGTTATGTGGGCTTGGTTATTGAACATTTCATAATTTTGGGTAGAAATTTTTGAGCCAAAGCGTAACGTTTTTTTTGTTGGAGTTAGCAATTTTAGTTAAACACAAGTTTTAAATAGATATGCTGTTTATCTAAAGCAACCGAAACTTTGAAATTGATATGTCAGGAATTTCACCTAAACATGAACGATTGAGGTAATATGGTATATTCGATGGGAGATGAAGAGTTGAAAATGATTGCATGTGCAAAGATCAATTCATTCACCTTTGTTACCATGGTTTCAGCAAATGTGGATGATGCAAGTGGTGAAGCGCCACCTCTTGTCGGAGACAGGACGAAATCAATTTATTTTGACTCAGACGATGTATAACTATACTATTTGTCATTGTACATGTTTCCATATGAATTTGTCATTGTACATGTTTCCATATGAATTTGTAATTTGTCATTGTACATTTGCTACTGTATATTATCTATTCGCGTATATTATTTTCTATTGTATATTGTTCATGTGCCTATGTAACGCCAACAAATGAATTTCCAAATGGACCAATAAAATTAATCTGAATCTGAATCTGAATGAATATTGAAATATCATTGTTATTTTAGATTTTTGAATAGATGTGAAATAAACTAAATTGAAATGAATTGAATCATGTTTATTGCCTCACTTATTTAGCTATTAGGCTTGTTCAGATATGACGCGCTGAATCGCCGCAAGAATTAAAGCCTAGGACTTGCGGTATTGAAGCGCATTAAATTCTACATCGTTATATACACACATTATACTGGTATAATATACTCTTTTCCCCCATATATATATTAAATATATGGGGGAAAAAAGGTAAAACAACGCCTCAATTTTGTTGTGTCATATCTGAAGGAGGCTTAATTAAGAATAACCCGATTTCCATGTCACACTTAACAGAACAATTACATTTCACAGCCGAGACTGGCAGCATGAAATAATAATCATCTGTGAGCCCGTTTGGCGTTCATCTTGCTCGTGAGTTGTGTTGCGTGTATATGATTTGGTGAAAAAAAACCTAGAATTGGGGATGGCATTGAAATAATGCCATAACGTCACGACTTGACACTCAGACGCGATCTCAACCCTTGTCAACTACATAATAAATATATATCTGATAATTTGGCGAGATATTCGACTAGCCTAAAAAAGGTATTAAAACTTAGATTAAAATTATATTTTACTTAAACATGATCAGTAAACGTTGTAGCGAATTTATGTCGAATACTGTTCGGGTTTTCAGTTTGTAAAATATCGGACTAGTGTAAGATAAATATTGTGAACCAGTACATATACGAAGGGCTTTCTTTTGCAATTAATAAATATAGTTGATTTTGATTTTGGCGCTGGTGGCCCATACTGAATTGCAATAATAACAGTAATATCAATAAATTATAAAGTATAACACGCGTATACCATGGGATTTATTTTTGCATTTTGTTATAGTGGTGGTGGTGGTCATTTTACCCGACTGCTATTAAAGAAAGCATTAATGTTTGTTAGTGAGGAACCAGAGGACAGACGGCTTTAGGTCCTCTCTCGAACTTACGGGCCCAACAGGGGTGAAATTTGCCACAGTTAATATGACGACATAACATGTGGACCCGATCGGTTCGTTTATATATATATATATATATATATATATATATATATATATATATATAAATATATATATGCATATATATTTCATAATGTGGTAACTTGTAAAACGGCCTTGTATATGATGAGAGAAAATCACAAGTCTTGCAAATTGGAGGTTGTAAAATACAACCCCTCGTTTTAATTAATTGAATGTCAGAGGAGTAACAGCTCTGTGAAAATTGAAAGATATCAATCTAAAACAGATTATCGACGTGGTGACAATGACGATTCACAGTGACTTGTCATTAATTAAGTACGGCTCATGCTCCAGCTATATATAATAAAAATAATCAACGTTATTTGTATAGCGCATATCACTCACACAAAGAAAGTCCCGGTGCGCTTTGAAAAGAAGGAAATAGAGATACGGCAGAATAGAAATGAACTTTTATGCCTGATACATATACATAAATAATTACAAACAACAATAATGATACGTAATTCCGGTAATACAAAATTAAAAATTAAAATTAAATGAAAACTAGATTTTAATTCGTCATTAGGACGAATAAGGGGGTCTGTCTTCAATTATTACGATAGAATTCAATATTTACTATAAAGACAAAGGGAGAAGTTAAAAAGACATGTAAACAATGATGATGATGATTATGAACATGATGATGATCATGATAGTAATGGTGATGATTATGATAATGTTAGATGATGATACTAATGATAATGCTATCATGATGATGATGACAATGATGATGATGATCATGATGATGATGATGTTGATGACAATGATGATATTGATGATCATGATCATGATCATGATGATGTTGATGATACTCATCATCAGACCATAATGATGATGATCATGATGATCATCATGATATTGATCATGATCATGATCATGAGCGTGATCCTGACATCTGATTGGAAAAATGATTCAGATACCTCATTGTCTCAGCTACAACATACTCAAAAATCGGCAAAAACCAAGCAGAAATAATGGCGATATTGCTCGCAAAAGACAGGAATGTAGAATCCAGTTTTGAGAAAAAGTCATCTCTCATAGGGATTACACGCAAAAAGTAATGGATCAAGTGAAAACAGGGTAATAATAAAGTAAATAGGGTTTTATATAACATTATTTTCGATTCTACGTGTTTTAATATTCAAAGGAGACGGTACAGTGAAAGGTCAAAAAGGACAAAAAAAGTGAAGAAAACAATTGTTGGAGACGCCGTGACTCGAACCAGAGGTCTCGAGGACGGAAGTCAAGTGCGTTTAATACCGATAGACCAAAACATGTCCCATAATACACGTAAACGGATTTGTTTCTTTCTCAAATCCCACATTGCAGGCGAAATATGAGCATGATCCCGGCATCTGATCGAAAAATAAAGGACACACATATGATAGCTTATTGTCTCAGCTACAACATACCTAAAGCTCAGCGTAAACAAAGATAAAACGACTGAGATATTGCTCACAAAAGACGGGAATGTAGAATCCAGTGTTGAGAAAAAGTCATCTCTCATAGGGCTTACACGCCAAAAGAAATGGATCAAGTGAAAACAGGGCAATAATAAAGTAAATAGGGTTGTTTATTACATTATTTGAGATTCTACGTGTTTTAATATTCAAAGGAGACGGTACAGTGAAAGGTCAAAAAGACAAAAAAGTGAAGAAAAAAATTGTTGGAGACGCCCGGACTCGAACCAGGGGTCTCGAGGACGGAAGTCAAGTGCGTTACCGAAATATCAAAACGTGTCCCATAGCGAATACACGTAAACGGAAAATGGAAAATGAAATTGTCAAATCCCACATTGCAAGTGAAATATGAGAATGATCCCGGCATCTGATCGAAAAATAAAGGGCACATCAGTGATAGCTTATTGTCTCAGCTACAACATACTCAAAGCTCAGCGAAAATGAAGCCAAAAACAACGCAGATATTGCCTGCGAAAGACGGGAATATAGAATCCAGTTTTGAGAAAAAGTCATGTCCCTTGGAGAATATAAACAAAATGTGAAAAATTGACATGCCTCCTTTAATCGCAAAAATACGCCATGATGCCTTTGTCAAAATGAAAATTTGTGGAAAATTTATTGTAGGAAATTGTCTCAGCTAAATCATTTTAAAATTTGGAAGAAAATCGATCGATATTTACAGAGATACAATCAATTTTCTGTAAATATGCTGACGTCATAATATGCAAATTAAAATTTTGAGTTCGGAGGGCATTATGATGACGTCATGAGTTAATTAAGGGCCAAATGAGAAATGAAATCATATCTCCGACTCATACTCTATCCAAATATGAAAACAAATTGGGAGTTCCCATCCATGCTGAAGAGTTACAATGAATTTTGTATAGGCATGTTTTTGCACATGTATTGTGGATATATATAGCGAAGGTCCGCGCGTGCTTTTAACTTTAACGGACGCTAATTGCGTTTTTACTCGTCAGAAAAAGGTGAACAAGTTATCAAAATGCTTGGACAAATGTGGTTAATATGATGACAGAGAAAATTTGGCGATTCTATGTTGCAAAATGCCAGTACGCGCAGGTACGCGCGGAAACGCGCACGCATAAGTGTGCGCGCGCAAATTTTGAAAATGCCTTAATTTTTTTGAAACGTGTGCAAAAAAAAATTGGGACGAATCAGAGCATAATCAAATTTTGATGCGCGCGCGGATTTTATCGACATTTCTTGTTGACCTCTGACCTGAAGTTGATGTATACCAAATATGGTTGATTTTTGATGACTCGTTATCGAGATATGATAATGACCTGATTTTTATAAAATAGCGCCTGGATGACGTCACGATGATCCCATGACCTGCGTTTGGTTCTAGCAGGGAGGAGTAGAATCAAGCCGCTTTCCTTTGACCCCATGCTCCAAGCCGCCGAAAAGTTATGCGCTAATCTGCAACTGTTGACCAATTTCAAGATTTGGAATTCCTACATCAGAAAATGGTATCACAGCTACTGTTCGCTGTCCCTTTCAATGATTTATCATTAATTATTGAATATGTAGTGAGTAGAACAAGCAGATAAAAAACTTGTGTAATTTTATCCTTTTTTCATCTGCAAAAATACAAAAAAACATGCGAAAACACGCATTAGCAAACTTAAAGTTTACTTATCGAAGATTGTAAATCATGGATTCAATGACGGGACATTAAACCATGCATAAACTAGAGCATTATCCTAGAATATTGAGTTTTTGTCAGGATCTATTTTTTCTTTTACCAACTGTAAAGCACACAAATGATAGAAAGGGCGGAGCGCCTGGCCTCCGAAATTTCCCGCAGTGCAAGCGCGGCTCGGAGCATGGAACTTAAAAGCCAAGTGGAATGTTACATATCCCGTGGTTACACTTTAGAACTCACGAATGCGTTTGAATAATTTACAAGAGTTTTTATTCCTTTCTGTCACCTCCCTGGTTCTAGTGATTAATCTGGCTGCTGAGTTTTGGATTCTTTGTAATTTATTGGTGTGAATATCAGGATGAGCATATAGAAAAATATTGCACAAATCTATGTGAGATATTACCAGGGCCTCAACCAGCGGCTTGGTAGCTTCTTTGTTTAGGAATTGGTGGATTTTTCCAATATTATGCAGAGAAAACGAACGTGTTTTACACACAATATTGATACAAAATATATATAGATATACATATATATATATATATATATATATATATATATAGTTCATAATGTGGTAACTTTTAGAACGACCTTGTTTATGATGAGAGAAACCATAAGCCTTGCAAATTGGAGGATATAAAAAAAAACTCATTTTAATTAATTGAATGCCATAGGAGTAACAGCTCTGTGATAATTAAAAGCTATCAATCTAAAAACAGATTATAATTAACGTTATTTGTATAGCACATATCACTTACACAAAGAAAGGCCCTGGAGATAGGGCGGAATAGAAATGAACTTTTTTGCCTGATACATGAACATAATTAATTACAAACAACAATAATGATACGGGAGTGTGAAAAAGATTAACAGAGTGGAATTGCAGAGGGAGTGAGGGAGACTAAGACAGATATAAAGGGGAAGAGGGATGGAAAGAGAGAGGGAAAGAGAAAGATAGAGATAGGAAGAAAGAGGGGAGGGGTAAGGAGAAACGGAGTGTGAGACAGTAAGAGAGGAAGGAGGAGAGTTAGAGAAATGGATACGAGGAAAATAGGAAAAGTTATACATTTTTGAAGTGTTACTGGTATTTACCCCCTACACATAGGATTTCAATTCAATTCAATTCAATTTCAATTTATTTGCTCATAAAAATCCAGAAAACACATTCACACATTCATAAATCAACATGATACAAAGGGTAAAATTCACAAGAAAAATTGATAACAAAGTATACATTGGATTAAGTATGAGAAGGACAGCAAAAAAGGAACAAGCCTTGTGATTAGCTGACCCTGTAACATAATACATTAAGGACGCTACAAAAAATAACAAATCACTTACAACAACATAAAGGGGGGGGGGTATACCTATACATTTAAACAAACAAACTTGGTGAATACCTGTCTAAAATAAAGTGCCTAGATTTTGACTTAAAAACATTTAACGAAACTGCTTGTTTAATATCTGAAGAAAGAGAGTTCCAGATTTGGGGTCCTTGAAATAATATTGAGTTTTTAAAAGATGAGAGCTTCGGTTTGGGTAAATGAAATTCATTAGCATTTCTTGTATTGTATCCATGATATTCATTATTGAACTGAAAGAATGTTTTAATATAGTCTGGCAAGAGGTGATTGTTACATAAGTACATAAATATAAGTACCTGAAAACATACATATCATGAAATTTCAAAACACCTGATTCAATAAATAAAGGGTTGGTGTGGGCAAGGTAATGAACTAGTACGGAGCTTAAGTATTTAATGATTTGTTTCCTACGGGTTTATAACTTTTCCTCTTTTCCCCGTATCTAATTTCTCTATCTCTCCTTCTTCCTCTCTTAATCTCTCGCACTCCCTTTCTCCTTACCCCTCCCCATCTCTCCTTCTCTGTCTCTCTCTCTTTCCCTCTTCTCCCTCCTCTTCTCTATATGTACCTCTTTCTCTCTCTCTCTCTCTCCACCCCTCTTCCCCTTTATATCTTTCTTACTCTCCCTCACTCCCTCTCAAATTCCACTCTGTTGATCTTTTTCACCCTCCCGTATCATGATTGTTGTTTGTAATTAATTATGTTCATGTATCAGATATACAAGTTCATTTCTATTCCGCCCTTTCGCTATGTCCTTTTTATGTAAGTGCACATGTACTTTCTTTTTGTTGGTGATATGTGCTATACAAATAACGTTTATTATTATTATCATACATAGCGGGAGCATGAGCCGTACTTACTTAATGTCACTGTGAATTGTCATTGCCGTCAAGTCGATAATCTGCATTTAGATTGATCTTTCAATTATCACAGAGCTGTTACTCCTCTGACATACAATTAATTAAATTGAGGGCTTGTATTTTATAACCTCCAATTTGCAAGGCGTATGGTTTTCTCTCATTATATACAAGGCCGTTCTACAAGTTACAACATTATGAATATATATATATATATATATATATATAAACCCTTAGGAAGAACTTACTGAAGCTCCTATGGGTGGGGGTAAATACCAGTAACACTTAAAAAATGTATATCATCCATTATTGTTATAGAAATTATTATGATTATTTTTGGAAATATATATCATCCATTGCTTTCGTTATTTTTCAGACATATGCAGGAAACTTTGATGCTGCTACATATGTGACCACACTGTTTCCAGTGCCAGTAACAGCACGGTACGTCAGGTTTCATCCTTTAACATCATTTGGTGCTACGTCTTTGAGATTCGAAGTACTTGGTATCAACACCTGAACAAAAACGAGTTATCGTTAAATTGATTTATTGTTTTATTTAATCACTTTGTTATCCTTGTTTATAATTATTCATCTATTTATATATTAAAGAGAGTGTAGCATGGCAAATAATTGTTAACGCCATCTACGTCTTCTTTCGGATAACTGCACGTAAAAGAATGGACTTCGTAGTCAGCGACTTAATCTCTACTTGGTCAGCGCGCGCTAGCGTTTGCGAAACAGACCGAGTTTCTCCTTTGCGCTTAAAAAATGTACAACTTGTCCTATTTTCCCCATATCAATTTCTCTCTCTCTCTCTCTCTTTCTCTACCTTTCTACTTACTACTCTCTCTTTCTCTCTCCCTCTCTCTCTCTCTCTCTCTCTCTCTTCTCTCTCTGTCTTTCTTCCTATCTCTCTCTAGTTTGCTCCCTCTTCCCCTGTATCTCTTTCTTTCCCTCCCTCTCCCACACTGCTTCCCAAATTCCATTCTGTTAATCTCTTTCCCCCATCCCTTCCTTTCTAACTCTCTTCCTGTCTCTTTCTCTCTTTCTCTCTGTCTCTCCCTCCCCTCTCTTTTGTTCTCTATCCATCCTGTTGTACTGTAATTTATCCCTTTAATCTGAAGGTGTCAATTTTACTCAAATAGATGTTTAAATACAGATTAAATAGGCGCATGTTGCTATGTTGGGCAAGCACGAATCACATTATGTGAATCTATATATGCATGTGTTCCATGAAAAAATTTAAAAAAATAAAAAGCAAATGGTTATCGCGAACAAGCTATAAGCGATGTTAATTGTTTTTTTTTTTTTTACTTTTCAATGAGTAAAACTAACATGCTTTTAGTATGATACATTGAAAACATTAAAGATAAACTCCAGTACTGGTAAAAAAAAAAAAAATAATTCTCACAGAATCAAACGAAACTTACACTGAATGTTCAAGATTACAAATAAATGACATGTGCCAAACAGTTTTGGAAGAAAATGTATACTGGCTGAGTAATGAGCATAGAAAGACAAGGAAATCAAGGTAGTACTAGCCCCGACACCGTGTGTGTTGTCCCATATATGGCTTCCTATGTGAGTGCTTGTTACTTTACCAAGACTCGGTCAAATTTATTACGATTTCGATGACTCCAGAACCTTGCAGTGCACACCAATACTTACATGCTACATGATCAACTGTTTCTGATCCTTTCCACACCTTTTCTTTCACAATGCAATCGCATTACCAGTACTAAAGTTTATCTTTAACCCTAAAAAGGCCGGGCTATTTGAAATCTTAGTACAACCGGGGGGGGGGGGGGCGTTATGCCCCCCTTAAGATTTCGGGCGTAAAGCTGCCGATCTCCGAGAAACTTTGAACGTTGAAGTTTGAAGTGAAGTGTATAGCATAATATGATAATTTCATTTTTTTATAAATTTACTTTATATTTGCAAATTTATGATAATTTATGCATAAATCATAAATTATTCATATTCAAGCATGCTTTTCCACTACATATATTCATCAGACCTTTTGGAATAAAAATACAACAAACAAATTATATTTCATTTTTTTTTCCTTATGTATTTTATTGTTTTTTGTTGTTTTATTTCATATCTTACTACAATTCAATTATTTTGACTCCCAAAACAACCAGCTAAACTTTAAACAAGTCCCGATAACCAATGTTTAATCTATTTTTAGGAAAAATGACATTCCATATGTTTTGTACACAAATCACAAATATGCGCGATTTTCGGGCTGACATGCAAAGACAAAACCTTGTAACTAACTTTAGGTCCAATTTTCATTGTTTTTTTCAAGACTCGAAAGAAAAAATGTCAGCGAGCGGCGGGGCGCCGTCCATATGCGTTCCCGAGCAATCGGAATAATCGTGGAGGGGGGGGGGGGCAAAAATACAAGCTGTACTGACCAACATTGTCATGAATTTGCCACGTCAACATCCATTAAGCCAGAGTTTGGATCATACATGATCATGGCTTTAAGGAATTGCTTTGTGCAAAATGAATGCCATCATAAAAAAAATAATGGATAATTGAAATATTATCAATGGTGAGGGTATAAAGAAGGGAATATTGTTGTGAATGAACAGTGATTTTTGCACTTTCATAAACTGCAAGTGTTTAATAGCCGAAAGCGTCAGCGAAAGCGTCAAGAGTCAGAGTATTTAGGGACACCTTTCAGGGTGGTAAAGGGGGGCATGGTATACTATAATGGGTACATAGGGCAGAACATTGACTGACAGAATGTGTAATTTTCCTTTCAGGATAGGCGCCTTTTCAATCACAAAAGGGACACCTTTCCATTGCTCGAGGGTAATGTGTTTGTTTGTGGACAATCTGGGAAACGGGTATTAGTTTTAACAGTTCATTTGAATGCACATATAATCACACAATGGAAATGGCGCAAATTTTGATCACACCTTCTTATGAAGCCAGTGACCCGAATCCCGACATTTTGAATAGGGGTTCACGCATGCTAAGAGGCTAAGGGGGGGGGGGCACATCCCCCCAAATCCATCGGTCTCCTGTTTGCCTACTCACAAGCATTCACATGATTTCTTAGCAGCCATGGTAAAACGAATAAACCAACCAACCTTCAACGATATACTTGTTTCTGTTAACATACTTTCTGCTATTATATTGAATAAATAAAGTGTATGACAAAAAATATATTTGAGACATGTCTCCACTATATATACGGTATTCGCTCGTCGTCCAGATTATTGGTTCTAAACAACACAGCCTACGCATGTGATTCATCCCTACGTTCGAGATGATTGGTCGGTTGCTTATGTTGTGGGTGCTGTTGTAGCCCCGCCCAACATTGATTCTGAGTCGCCAGACAACATGCGCACGATGAGTTGAGGAAGACTGGTTTGCTGATCAATATCACTTTCAGTTAGCATACCTCGGGCTTGGACTTGTATTCTATGCATCTCTTAGTGATCCTCAATTTTTAGACGAACTGGTTGTTATCAAACATCTCTGTATTAAGGTAAGACACCTAACCTGCTTGATATTTGAATGCTATGGATGTGTGTTATTCTATAAAGTACAGTGGCCGTTTTTCTAATATAATGAAGTAAAGAATGTATATGTTTATTATCATATATTTATTCATTTAGTATTATTTAGTCAGCTTAGCATTCTTGTGCAAGAGAAAACTCCTTATCAAACCTCATCATATAAATACAAAAATTGCAAGGCATACTATTCTAAATGTACTAAAATATGATTGTAAACTTTCTGTTATAATCAATTAATCAGTTCATAATTGGTTTTTACTTCAACTCAAGTCGAAGTCGGGTTTTCACTTTCTACACAATTTAGACTCCACTAGGTTAAATTTTAAGTCCGGTCAGACTTGTTTTCAGAAATTGTTTGCGATGGCGATGGCGACAATCTGCTGGCACCAGATTTAGATTGACGTAAATTTACTTCATCAGGAGCAAACTTTTGAATAGGGTATCATTAAACGAAGAACGTTATTACGTTGTCATGAAATGATTTCAGCTTCACATTTATCGTGAAATTTTAAACATAAGCTATCAAAGTTTGGTTTCCTATTTCTTTATAAGCACTGTATTAAAGTTGCTTTTTAAAAGGTAATACAAAGTGTTGGTATGGGGTTCAAGTGAGCATATTGGAAGCATATGCGACCCTACAATATACAGTTTCAAGTTTCAAGTTTCAAGTTTCAAGTTTTGTTTATCTTTCTTTCATAACACACTTTACAAATATGACATGAATATAACAAGTTTACAAAATATGGCGATACCAAAAGATCGTTGTCTCGATTGAAATCGAGTCTAAAGTGATGAAATTGTAAATAATAAACTCTTTTCGCCGTATAGGTCCCTCACAAGGCCAAGATATTAATTTAGCTATAAAACAATGTTTATTGACTAAAATTGAACAATTGGCTATTTCCGTTTGAAAATTATATATCCCAACTACATATTCTGAGATTTTCATCGTCGCAGCAACCATTTATGGCCGTAGGCGCTATTTGAAAGTTATCTAAATTTACCGGGAGCACCGGTAAATTTTGATAATCATTTTTTTCTTTCTCAGAAGCAAAAGTGGTTAAAGGTAAAACAAAGTTTTGGTATGGGGTCAGGAATTTGGTTCAAATGAACATGTTGGACGCATATGCGGTCCTACAATATTCAGTTATCTTTGTCGCGGATGAAATCGAGTCTAAAGTTATGAAATTGTAAATAATAAACTCTTTATGTTGTATAACTCCCTCTCAAGGTCAAGATTATAAATTAAGCTATAAAACAATGTTTTCTTGACTAGAATCTACCGATTAGTTTTTCCCGTTCGGAAATTATATATCACAACTACATATTATGAGATTTTCATGGTCGCAGCTACCATTGTACGGCCGTATGCGCTATTTGAACTTTTTCAAAATTTACCGGGAGCACCGGTAAATTTTTATATTCAAGTTTTCTCGAAAGCAGAAGTGTTTTAGGGGCTAAATTTTCTAGAGCTTATAATACATCCACAGAGGCATCCAAATATATCAAAATTGTAAAGAATCACTATCCACCCAATTTTCAAAATTTCCCAAAACTTTGTATTACCTTTAAGGGGCTTATTTTGTTTAAGTGCTTATACATCCACATCCACATCCGCAACCTTTGCACGGAAGCTGCACGGGCTCCGTACGATTTTTGTGCGGAGGCTGCGGAGACTGCACGGCTACTGCATTCAAATTGCACGATTTCCGTACAATCTCCGAGCAGCCTCTGTACGGATTTGCCCCGGCCTGCCCCCGAGGGCCAATACAATAAATGACAAGATGCTCGTAGATAATGTAAACAAAAACATTGTAGCCCGTAGCCTCCTACGATGTCTACGAAAAATCGTAGACTAATTTATCGTACGGCGCCCGGGGCAAATGTAATCCAGGCATGAGCTGTGGGAGACTTTTAAAAATCAGTATAGTTTAGATACTGTAATCATATTTGCCAGTCTCTACTCACCCCATAAGGCTATGACACCTTGCAAATTACACCTTTTTCTGTTCATGTAGGATACTTGAAATCGCCTCTGGTAGAAGAAGGACGCCCTCAAGCATGGGGTCCATACTAAAGCTACATGTAGTTGCAGCCATCGTTGTGATAGTGAGTGGAGTTCAAACAGTCAGAGTGTCAGGTAAGACCACCAACCCGATCTCCCCCCCATTTAATGCTAGCCACAGTTGGCCAGGCTGGGCGTGCGGATTCGTGGATCACGTCATTTTCGACTTGCGGCAGTTAGGGAAATGAGATCGCAATATAACAATTAGGCGTTGTGGTGTGCCTGTAATCCAGCTAAAAGTGAAAGTTATAAACTGATTCAGCCGAAGACACAGATTTGAAACTGAGTCACGTCTTTCGGATGGTGACGTTTAAAGGTCGGTTCCCAGACGTAAACAAACATATCTGATTGATACACGTCTTTAAAAAAAATACCCAATACACATACACGCACAGCATTGACAAAACGGCCATATTGTTGACGGTGGAGGGGGGGGGGGGGGGAGGGGGAGGGAAAGGTCATGAACTACGCACTTTACCTTTATAGAAGACTGACATTTACTCAGTATATAAAACACATGAATGGGGGGGGGGCGTGGCTGCTTCTCTTTAATAAATTTAGAAATTTGAATATTTCAAAATGAAATCCATATGATCATGGGTGTCGATCCCGGGGGGGATGGGGGGGGGGATATATCCCCCCCCCCCAATATTTCAGGTGGGGGGGGGGGGGGCCTGTACAATCATCCCCCCCCCCAATAATTCACCATTAAAAAAAAATTAAAAAATGAAGAGAAAAATTAATGATGAGAGTCCGATGAGAGTAGTTATTACTCGCAAGATGACCATCAATACACACATTTTGCTATCTCAATTTCAATATACATACATAATATACGAAGTAAATAAGACAACCGTATATGAGACAAGAATAAATTGAATTCTCGCTCATACAACTTCATCAGGAATTGATGAATTTATTCAATTTGTTCAATCAACAGCATCATAGAAATGCAGTGCGCCAAATGCAAAGACGCAGCATCAAAAGCAACGAGCTAAAATGTTAAGCGCGAAGCACAAAAGTAGCAATCTGCAATGCACATCAGACAATCCTGGATAGTGTACACATAGATGAACTCTGCGACGATTTCGTGATGAGATCGGAGACAAGGAGAACAATTTTCGGACATTAGTATGACATATAAAATAGTTCACTAGTTGTTATGTTGTTTCCGTTCACCCTTTTTAAAATTCACGTCATTGTATCTTTATTTTTATTTTTTTCACTCATTTTATTTCCTGATATTTCCTAAAACATTTTTTATTTTTGGAGAAAGATTATTATGTCACAACTTATTTGTGACACAACTTATTTTCAGTGGGGACACTGAATTCAGACAAGGATTAATACAGAGAACAGAACAACGAATCGTCTTCTTTCTCTAATAATTTAGCGAACAGGGCAAAGCTGTTAGGGGGCAACTGAATTCAGACGTGGATTAAGAGTAATAATCAAATGAAATGTCAAAGTACACGATAAAACTAATCGTCTTCTTTTACTAATAATTTAATGAAACGTGAAAGCTTCCGCGCTACGCGCGGAATGGGCGAAAATGAATACAGACAAGGATTAAGAGTAATAATTTATTGAAACATTAAAGCTTTCGCGGTTCGTGCGTTAGGGGGGAACCTGAATTCATGAAGGACACGATACAACAAATCGTCTTCTTTCTCTAATAATGTAATAAAATGTGAAAGCTTTCGCGCTTCGCGCAAGAATGGGCAAAAAAGAATACACCAGTTTACAGTTGTGTGCGCCATTTTAAACAAGACCAATGACCTAGAGGTCATGTATTTATCGTAAATTAAGATTGCGCCCATGCAAATTATGATAATATCATTGCCTACGCGCTGCGTTGTGCGCGCAAATCATCATTTGCATGGGCGCAATCTTAATTTACTCATAAATACCATAGGTCAGAGGTTATTGGCCCCGTTCCGGGGCCAATGACCCGAGGTCAACTGTCTGCGCATGCGCACTGATACAACTGTAAACTGGTGTATTCAGACAAGGATTAAGAGTAGAGAATGGTACATAGAATCGTCTTCTTTCTTTAATAATCTAATAAAACGTCAGAGCTTCCGCGCTATGCGCGGGGGAAGGGGAACTTGATTCAAACAAGGATTAAGAGTCGAGAATGGTACATGGAATCGTCTTCTTTCTTTAATAATCTAATGAAACGTCAGAGCTACCGCGCTACGCGGTATTCAAACAAGGATTAAGAGTCGAGAACGGTCCAACGAATCGTCTTCTTTCTCTAATAATTTAGTGAAACGTCAAAGCTTCCGTGCTTTGCGCGGGGGGGGGGGGACTCCTCCTCCCTGCACCCAACCCCTAGGAACCGCGCTTCGCGTGCTCACTACCGCCCCCCCCCCCTAAAATTAAATCCTGGCTACGCGCTTGGGAGGGGTGCACTTTCCACACGCTTCTACCACTTTGGTTGCTTTGATCCACTGCCGAAAATATGTTGGCACCTATCATCCCCCCCCCCCCCAACCGCGGATACAAATTGACACCCTTGCATATGATTAATTTAATTATCAACATCCTATGGAAAGCACAGGTCTAAAAAATGATGTGCTCAATCTCGGGTGCTGTGTACTAATTTGCACCACACATGCCAAGTATAGCCCTTGGCGTGCATGCAGCGTTTAGGAAGCGATGGCGAGCAGATTAATGAGTGCTGGAAACACGTGCTATTCGAGAAATTGCACCCAAAGTGTGACCCTGCCTGTTTTAGCATTTGACGAAACACCGGTAGTGCTGTCGCTCCATGCGCAAGCGCACTAGCGTTCCAGTTGCTAAGGCTGTGCTTCACACAAAATAAATTCATAGTAATTTAAAATTCAAATGAGATAGGTCGCCACTCGGCTATAAAAGAGCGGGGATCTGAGAAGGTATTCATATTTTTGGAGAATGTAAGGTGGAAGGAGATTGTGTATGTACAAAGAAAGTGTATTGAATGCGTGTGCATATTCCAGGTGCTAAGGCAGTGCTTCACACACACACAAAATATCAAAGTAATTTAAAATTCAAATGAGATAGGTCGCGACTCGGCTATAAAAGAGCGGGGATCTGAAAGGGTATTCTTTTCATTGTCTAATAATTGTGCTTATGCATGATGATACCATTTCCAACATTCTACATGGCCGCAAGACTACCACTGCATGTATGCATGAAACAGTTTTGTGTTTTTACCCTTGGATACAAATACATGTATTACTTGTTGAAGGGATGTTGTGTTTTTACAATGTGTTTTTGTCAATAAAGAAGTGAGTCTTTTTAACTGACATATCGTCGGCCTTATTAAAAAAGGGCCTTAACTGCTTATGGCCATTCCGAGATAATCACGTTTAAAGGTTTTGGCCTCTCTAATAATCAAAAGTTTGTGGTCGTTTTTTTTTATTTTTGAAGCCAATTTCGATAAATATGTTAAGTTATTAAGTTTTACATGAAATGTGTTAAATGTGTTATAAAATATTCAGAATTGTACATGCTATGTGCAAAAAAACATGTTAGTGCCTTTTTTGCATAAGGCTTGAATGCAGCGTATTTATGCCAGAAGGGCCGTAACCTACTCGGCATTGTGCCAAAAGAGGCTTAACCTACGTGGTGTTATGCCAAAAAGGCCTTAACCCGCCGTTATCGTACGCGCGCATAGTTAGTGCCCTTCTGGCATAAGGAAATTTTTGTTTGTTTCAGCTACTGGATTACGAAAACTGATAAAACTGGTTAATTAAAATGTTTGAAAAAGTATTTTTGATATCTGAATATTTTTATTAATATAAAATGCAGCTTTCGGTAAAGTTATTTGTTAGAGATCGTACATTTAGACCACCTTTTTCGTTGTTTATTTTTCATCACAGTCCCATACGTTGACATCTGCGTATTTCAACGAGTCGGTTGTATTTCATGCATCCACACCTAATTTAAATCTCACTCAAATTTCATGATCTAAATTCATGACATATACTTTCAGGGATTATTTCAAGTACCTTGTGTCTATTCTAGACTAATCATGTTTTTAATGGTGTTTCTACTGTTATTTATTGAATTAAATGGAAATTACGAAATAATCTGTCATTGATAAAAGATTTGCCGTGTAGGTTAAGGCCCTTTTGGCGTAAGGAAAAAGATGAGATACGCGTTAAGGCCCTTTTGAAATTCATAATTATCTTCATAAACAAATCGAATTTCAACAAATGAAGCACATCATTTTAAAGAGAATGATGAAATATACAAGGTGATGTTAATAACTCAACAACCCCCAAAATCGGGTTAAGGCCCTTTTGGCATAAGGCCGACGATATGTGAATACCCATTTGTTACCATAAGTGTGACATATGGCGTTTTGAGAGGTATGTTTTAGGTGCTTAAAGTAGACTGAAAATAATGTTAGGGCTGTTTAACAGAAGGGTGAGTTTTCAGCACTACAGGTGTGATTTTGTGCATGCTGTTTGTGTGTGTTCTTTAGCACTATATTGGGTGCAAAAGTGTTAGCACTAGTAGTGCCGTTTTGGGGGCTCTAAAAGGGGTTATTTAATGCACTAGACGTGCGGTTTTTGCGAGCTGCATGCGTCTAATAGCACCAAAAGAGTAAAAGGGCTTACACTTAAAGTGTTTAAAGAAGCACTTGGACTGGTGTTGAAGTATAGCATGTGTACACGTGCTACTTAAACACAATTTGGGCAGTTCCTATGCCTGCCCTTACAGGTGCTGCTTCCAAATCTTGAGTTGCTAAAATTAGCACTTGATTTTTTAGAGTGTATGGTGGGAGCTATGCCTCTGGTTTATAGGTTCCGAGGGGTAGCTAGTTTTAAATTAGTCTTTAAAAAAGATGGAAGAGGCAAATAATGTCGATTGTAGCAATATAATTCGTATTTCCGAAATAAGGGCAATGCTAAACTGACGGGATCGAGATGTCAGTCGTTCGATGTTTCAAATAAACAATGAGGGTAATGCACTTAAAGCCCTCACTCTGAGCGTCCTAGAGCGCACGGCGAACGTGACAAACGGATCCCCTTGCAACAAGTCACTGCCCCCAGCAGCCAGAACACACAATATACAAAAAATATCGCTTCACCAGGCAAGCCATTATTCTCTGCAGATACAACAGGAATCAATGAGCCGTGGCTACCTTGGCACTGCATTTCGCGACAGGGGAATAAATGAAATTGTCCCTCAGAGAAAAGACATAACCAAAGATGGACAAATAGACAAAGGGTTGTTGCAGATTAATTATTAGCACACTAGAAGCATTGTATTGTTGCTTCTGCCTGTAATGTTTAATAATTTTGAAGGAAAAGTTTCAGTTTCCGTTTGAATCCGAATAATGATATAGATTCAGGGATTTTAGTTGGGAGTTCATTCCAATACTCTCAAAACTTTGATTTAGTTTATTTATTTATTCTTCGAATTCACAATAAAAACATGATATATATATATATATATACAGAACATTTATATCATAATATGAATAGACATTTAGAACAAAAATAGTATACAATGTTAAAAATAAGAAAAGAAGAAGACAATAATCGGAAAGACACCAAGTTCAGTCAATCCATGGAGACAAGACTGTTCTTCCATGGGGTCCAAGATGATTGTTATGATATTATAAACTATGTTAGGCAAGCTATGGTAACAAATCTGAGCAGCGAACGACCGATTAGTAGCCTGCTCGGTCGCCGCTAGAATTTAGGCATGGCCTAACGATTTTTTTTTTGGAGAAGTCGAGCAGGCTGTAGAGCCCCAGCGATGCTTGGGCAGTGCCCTGTCGATTTTCCGTCGGTCGCCGGTCGGTTTTATGTCAAGACAGGGCGAAATCGGAGAGCTTCTCCAGGCGGCGTCCCGGCAGTGGCCGACCGATGACCCACCGATACCCGAGCGGTCTCCCTACGGCCAACGGCTAATTTTTAGGAAATTGCCCGGCAGCCGGCCGGTGATCGACGAGGTGCCAAAATACGCTCGGTGCGCGGGTGCTCGTCGCCCGGACACCGACCTAATCGAGCGATCGCCGTCGAGCGATTTAGGTCAAAAATCAAAGCCGCTAGGTCAAAGGTTGCTGACCGATTTTGAACTTGCGCCCAGTGACCGACTGATCTCCCAGCGGCGACCGGGCGGCGAACGCTCACCAGCCTTTGACCTAGCGGCTTCGATTTTTGACCTAAATCGCTCGACGGCGAACTCTCGATGAGGTCGGTGCGCGGTCGTAAAAAAAAATCGAATTTCAACAAGTGAAGCACATCATTTTAAAGAGAATGATGAAATATACAAGGTGATGTTAATAACTCAATAACCCCCAAAATCGGGTTAAGGCCCTTTTGGCATAAGGCCCTACGGCCAACGGCTAATTTTTAGGAAATTGCCCGGCAGCCGGCCGGTGATCGACGAGGTGCCAAAATACGCTCGGTGCGCGGGTGCTCGTCGCCCGGACACCGACCTAATCGAGCGATCGCCGTCGAGCGATTTAGGTCAAAAATCAAAGCCGCTAGGTCAAAGGTTGCTGACCGATTTTGAACTTGCGCCCAGTGACCGACTGATCTCCCAGCGGCGACCGGGCGGCGAACGCTCACCAGCCTTTGACCTAGCGGCTTCGATTTTTGACCTAAATCGCTCGACGGCGAACTCTCGATGAGGTCGGTGCGCGGTCGTAAAAAAAATCGAATTTCAACAAGTGAAGCACATCATTTTAAAGAGAATGATGAAATATACAAGGTGATGTTAATAACTCAATAACCCCCAAAATCGGGTTAAGGCCCTTTTGGCATAAGGCCCTACGGCCAACGGCTAATTTTTAGGAAATTGCCCGGCAGCCGGCCGGTGATCGACGAGGTGCCAAAATACGCTCGGTGCGCGGGTGCTCGTCGCCCGGACACCGACCTAATCGAGCGATCGCCGTCGAGCGATTTAGGTCAAAAATCAAAGCCGCTAGGTCAAAGGTTGCTGACCGATTTTGAACTTGCGCCCAGTGACCGACTGATCTCCCAGCGGCGACCGGGCGGCGAACGCTCACCAGCCTTTGACCTAGCGGCTTCGATTTTTGACCTAAATCGCTCGACGGCGAACTCTCGATGAGGTCGGTGCGCGGTCGTAAAAAAAAAATCGAATTTCAACAAGTGAAGCACATCATTTTAAAGAGAATGATGAAATATACAAGGTGATGTTAATAACTCAATAACCCCCAAAATCGGGTTAAGGACCTTTTGGCATAAGGCCCTACGGCCAACGGCTAATTTTTAGGAAATTGCCCGGCAGCCGGCCGGTGATCGACGAGGTGCCAAAATACGCTCGGTGCGCGGGTGCTCGTCGCCCGGACACCGACCTAATCGAGCGATCGCCGTCGAGCGATTTAGGTCAAAAATCAAAGCCGCTAGGTCAAAGGTTGCTGACCGATTTTGAACTTGCGCCCAGTGACCGACTGATCTCCCAGCGGCGACCGGGCGGCGAACGCTCACCAGCCTTTGACCTAGCGGCTTCGATTTTTGACCTAAATCGCTCGACGGCGAACTCTCGATGAGGTCGGTGCGCGGTCGTAAAAAAAAATCGAATTTCAACAAGTGAAGCACATCATTTTAAAGAGAATGATGAAATATACAAGGTGATGTTAATAACTCAATAACCCCCAAAATCGGGTTAAGGCCCTTTTGGCATAAGGCCGACGATATGTGAATACCCATTCGTTACCATAAGTGTGACATATGGCGTTTTGAGAGGTATGTTTTAGGTGCTTAAAGTAGACTGAAAATAATGTTAGGGCTGTTTAACAGAAGGGTGAGTTTTCAGCACTACAGGTGTGATTTTGTGCATGCTGTTTGTGTGTGTTCTTTAGCACTATATTGGGTGCAAAAGTGTTAGCACTAGTAGTGCCGTTTTGGGGGCTCTAAAAGGGGTTATTTAATGCACTAAACGTGCGGTTTTTGCGAGCTGCATGCGCCTAATAGCACCAAAAGAGTAAAAGGGCTTACACTTAAAGTGTTTAAAGAAGCACTTGGACTGGTGTTGAAGTATAGCATGTGTACACGTGCTACTTAAACACAATTTGGGCAGTTCCTATGCCTGCCCTTACAGGTGATGCTTCCAAATCTTGAGTTGCTAAAATTAGCACTTGATTTTTTAGAGTGTATGGTGGGAGCTATGCCTCTGGTTTATAGGTTCCGAGGGGTAGCTAGTTTTGAATTAGTCTTTAAAAAAGATGGAAGAGGCAAATAATGTCGATTGTAGCAATATAATTCGTATTTCCGAAATAAGGGCATGCTAAACTGTCGGGATCGAGATGTCAGTCGTTCGATGTTTCAAATAAACCATGAGGGTAATGCACTTAAAGCCCTCACTCTGAGCGCCCTAGAGCGCACGGAGACCGTGACAAACGGATCCCCTTGCAACAAGTCACTGCCCCCAGCAGCCAGAACACCCAATATACAAAAAATATCGCTTCACCAGGCAAGCCATTATTCTCTGCAGATACAACAAGAATCAATGAGCCGTGGCTACCTTGGCACTGCATTTCGCGACAGGGGAATAAATGAAATTGTCCCTCAGAGAAAAGACATAACCAAAGATGGACAAATAGACAAAGGGTTGTTGCAGATTAATTATTAGCACACTAGAAGCATTGTATTGTTGCTTCTGCCTGTAATGTTTAATAATTTTGAAGGAAAAGTTTCAGTTTCCGTTTGAATCCGAATAATGATATAGATTCAGGGATTTTAGTTTGGAGTTCATTCCAATACTCTCAAAACTTTGATTTAGTTTATTTATTTATTCTTCGAATTCACAATAAAAACATGATATATATATATATATATATATATATATATATATATTTATATATATATATATATATATATATATATATATATATACAGAACATTTATATCATAAAATGAATAGACATTTAGAACAAAAATAGTATATAATGTTAAAAATAAGAAAAGAAGAAGACAATAATCGGAAAGACACCAAGTTCAGTCAATCCATGGAGACAAGACTGTTCTTCCATGGGGTCCAAGATGATTGTTATGATATTAAAAACTATGTTAGGCAAGCTATGGTAACAAATCTGAGCAGCGAACGACCGATTAGTAGCCTGCTCGGTCGCCGCTGGAATTTAGGCATGGCCTAACGATTTTTGTTTGGAGAAGTCGAGCAGGCTGTAGAGCCCCAGCGATGCCTGGGCAGTGCCCTGTCGATTTTCCGTCGGTCGCCGGTCGGTTTTATGTCAAGACAAGGCGAAATCGGAGAGCTTCTCCAGGCGGCGTCCCGGCAGTGGCCGACCGATGACCCACCGATACCCGAGCGGTCTCCCTACGGCCAACGGCTAATTTTTAGGAAATTGCCCGGCAGCCGGCCGGTGATCGACGAGGTGCCAAAATACGCTCGGTGCGCGGGTGCTCGTCGCCCGGACACCGACCTAATCGAGCGATCGCCGTCGAGCGATTTAGGTCAAAAATCAAAGCCGCTAGGTCAAAGGTTGCTGACCGATTTTGAACTTGCGCCCAGTGACCGACTGATCTCCCAGCGGCGACCGGGCGGCGAACGCTCACCAGCCTTTGACCTAGCGGCTTCGATTTTTGACCTAAATCGCTCGACGGCGAACTCTCGATGAGGTCGGTGCGCGGTCGTAAAAAAAAATCGAATTTCAACAAGTGAAGCACATCATTTTAAAGAGAATGATGAAATATACAAGGTGATGTTAATAACTCAATAACCCCCAAAATCGGGTTAAGGCCCTTTTGGCATAAGGCCCTACGGCCAACGGCTAATTTTTAGGAAATTGCCCGGCAGCCGGCCGGTGATCGACGAGGTGCCAAAATACGCTCGGTGCGCGGGTGCTCGTCGCCCGGACACCGACCTAATCGAGCGATCGCCGTCGAGCGATTTAGGTCAAAAATCAAAGCCGCTAGGTCAAAGGTTGCTGACCGATTTTGAACTTGCGCCCAGTGACCGACTGATCTCCCAGCGGCGACCGGGCGGCGAACGCTCACCAGCCTTTGACCTAGCGGCTTCGATTTTTGACCTAAATCGCTCGACGGCGAACTCTCGATGAGGTCGGTGCGCGGTCGTAAAAAAAATCGAATTTCAACAAGTGAAGCACATCATTTTAAAGAGAATGATGAAATATACAAGGTGATGTTAATAACTCAATAACCCCCAAAATCGGGTTAAGGCCCTTTTGGCATAAGGCCCTACGGCCAACGGCTAATTTTTAGGAAATTGCCCGGCAGCCGGCCGGTGATCGACGAGGTGCCAAAATACGCTCGGTGCGCGGGTGCTCGTCGCCCGGACACCGACCTAATCGAGCGATCGCCGTCGAGCGATTTAGGTCAAAAATCAAAGCCGCTAGGTCAAAGGTTGCTGACCGATTTTGAACTTGCGCCCAGTGACCGACTGATCTCCCAGCGGCGACCGGGCGGCGAACGCTCACCAGCCTTTGACCTAGCGGCTTCGATTTTTGACCTAAATCGCTCGACGGCGAACTCTCGATGAGGTCGGTGCGCGGTCGTAAAAAAAAAATCGAATTTCAACAAGTGAAGCACATCATTTTAAAGAGAATGATGAAATATACAAGGTGATGTTAATAACTCAATAACCCCCAAAATCGGGTTAAGGACCTTTTGGCATAAGGCCCTACGGCCAACGGCTAATTTTTAGGAAATTGCCCGGCAGCCGGCCGGTGATCGACGAGGTGCCAAAATACGCTCGGTGCGCGGGTGCTCGTCGCCCGGACACCGACCTAATCGAGCGATCGCCGTCGAGCGATTTAGGTCAAAAATCAAAGCCGCTAGGTCAAAGGTTGCTGACCGATTTTGAACTTGCGCCCAGTGACCGACTGATCTCCCAGCGGCGACCGGGCGGCGAACGCTCACCAGCCTTTGACCTAGCGGCTTCGATTTTTGACCTAAATCGCTCGACGGCGAACTCTCGATGAGGTCGGTGCGCGGTCGTAAAAAAAAATCGAATTTCAACAAGTGAAGCACATCATTTTAAAGAGAATGATGAAATATACAAGGTGATGTTAATAACTCAATAACCCCCAAAATCGGGTTAAGGCCCTTTTGGCATAAGGCCGACGATATGTGAATACCCATTCGTTACCATAAGTGTGACATATGGCGTTTTGAGAGGTATGTTTTAGGTGCTTAAAGTAGACTGAAAATAATGTTAGGGCTGTTTAACAGAAGGGTGAGTTTTCAGCACTACAGGTGTGATTTTGTGCATGCTGTTTGTGTGTGTTCTTTAGCACTATATTGGGTGCAAAAGTGTTAGCACTAGTAGTGCCGTTTTGGGGGCTCTAAAAGGGGTTATTTAATGCACTAAACGTGCGGTTTTTGCGAGCTGCATGCGCCTAATAGCACCAAAAGAGTAAAAGGGCTTACACTTAAAGTGTTTAAAGAAGCACTTGGACTGGTGTTGAAGTATAGCATGTGTACACGTGCTACTTAAACACAATTTGGGCAGTTCCTATGCCTGCCCTTACAGGTGATGCTTCCAAATCTTGAGTTGCTAAAATTAGCACTTGATTTTTTAGAGTGTATGGTGGGAGCTATGCCTCTGGTTTATAGGTTCCGAGGGGTAGCTAGTTTTGAATTAGTCTTTAAAAAAGATGGAAGAGGCAAATAATGTCGATTGTAGCAATATAATTCGTATTTCCGAAATAAGGGCATGCTAAACTGTCGGGATCGAGATGTCAGTCGTTCGATGTTTCAAATAAACCATGAGGGTAATGCACTTAAAGCCCTCACTCTGAGCGCCCTAGAGCGCACGGAGACCGTGACAAACGGATCCCCTTGCAACAAGTCACTGCCCCCAGCAGCCAGAACACCCAATATACAAAAAATATCGCTTCACCAGGCAAGCCATTATTCTCTGCAGATACAACAAGAATCAATGAGCCGTGGCTACCTTGGCACTGCATTTCGCGACAGGGGAATAAATGAAATTGTCCCTCAGAGAAAAGACATAACCAAAGATGGACAAATAGACAAAGGGTTGTTGCAGATTAATTATTAGCACACTAGAAGCATTGTATTGTTGCTTCTGCCTGTAATGTTTAATAATTTTGAAGGAAAAGTTTCAGTTTCCGTTTGAATCCGAATAATGATATAGATTCAGGGATTTTAGTTTGGAGTTCATTCCAATACTCTCAAAACTTTGATTTAGTTTATTTATTTATTCTTCGAATTCACAATAAAAACATGATATATATATATATATATATATATATATATATATATTATATATATATATATATATATATATATATATATATATATATATACAGAACATTTATATCATAAAATGAATAGACATTTAGAACAAAAATAGTATATAATGTTAAAAATAAGAAAAGAAGAAGACAATAATCGGAAAGACACCAAGTTCAGTCAATCCATGGAGACAAGACTGTTCTTCCATGGGGTCCAAGATGATTGTTATGATATTAAAAACTATGTTAGGCAAGCTATGGTAACAAATCTGAGCAGCGAACGACCGATTAGTAGCCTGCTCGGTCGCCGCTGGAATTTAGGCATGGCCTAACGATTTTTGTTTGGAGAAGTCGAGCAGGCTGTAGAGCCCCAGCGATGCCTGGGCAGTGCCCTGTCGATTTTCCGTCGGTCGCCGGTCGGTTTTATGTCAAGACAAGGCGAAATCGGAGAGCTTCTCCAGGCGGCGTCCCGGCAGTGGCCGACCGATGACCCACCGATACCCGAGCGGTCTCCCTACGGCCAACGGCTAATTTTTAGGAAATTGCCCGGCAACCGGTCGGTGATCGACGAGGTGCCAAAATACGCTCGGTGCGCGGGTGCTCGTCGCCCGGACACCGACCTAATCGAGCGATCGCCGTCGAGCGATTTAGGTCAAAAATCAAAGCCGCTAGGTCAAAGGTTGCTGACCGATTTTGAACTTGCGCCCAGTGACCGACTGATCTCCCAGCGGCGACCGGGCGGCGAACGCTCACCAGCCTTTGACCTAGCGGCTTCGATTTTTGACCTAAATCGCTCGACGGCGAACTCTCGATGAGGTCGGTGCGCGGTCGTAAAAAAAAAAATCGAATTTCAACAAGTGAAGCACATCATTTTAAAGAGAATGATGAAATATACAAGGTGATGTTAATAACTCAATAACCCCCAAAATCGGGTTAAGGCCCTTTTGGCATAAGGCCCTACGGCCAACGGCTAATTTTTAGGAAATTGCCCGGCAGCCGGCCGGTGATCGACGAGGTGCCAAAATACGCTCGGTGCGCGGGTGCTCGTCGCCCGGACACCGACCTAATCGAGCGATCGCCGTCGAGCGATTTAGGTCAAAAATCAAAGCCGCTAGGTCAAAGGTTGCTGACCGATTTTGAACTTGCGCCCAGTGACCGACTGATCTCCCAGCGGCGACCGGGCGGCGAACGCTCACCAGCCTTTGACCTAGCGGCTTCGATTTTTGACCTAAATCGCTCGACGGCGAACTCTCGATGAGGTCGGTGCGCGGTCGTAAAAAAAAAAATCGAATTTCAACAAGTGAAGCACATCATTTTAAAGAGAATGATGAAATATACAAGGTGATGTTAATAACTCAATAACCCCCAAAATCGGGTTAAGGCCCTTTTGGCATAAGGCCCTACGGCCAACGGCTAATTTTTAGGAAATTGCCCGGCAGCCGGCCGGTGATCGACGAGGTGCCAAAATACGCTCGGTGCGCGGGTGCTCGTCGCCCGGACACCGACCAAATCGAGCGATCGCCGTCGAGCGATTTAGGTCAAAAATCAAAGCCGCTAGGTCAAAGGTTGCTGACCGATTTTGAACTTGCGCCCAGTGACCGACTGATCTCCCAGCGGCGACCGGGCGGCGAACGCTCACCAGCCTTTGACCTAGCGGCTTCGATTTTTGACCTAAATCGCTCGACGGCGAACTCTCGATGAGGTCGGTGCGCGGTCGTAAAAAAAAAAATCGAATTTCAACAAGTGAAGCACATCATTTTAAAGAGAATGATGAAATATACAAGGTGATGTTAATAACTCAATAACCCCCAAAATCGGGTTAAGGCCCTTTTGGCATAAGGCCGACGATATGTGAATACCCATTCGTTACCATAAGTGTGACATATGGCGTTTTGAGAGGTATGTTTTAGGTGCTTAAAGTAGACTGAAAATAATGTTAGGGCTGTTTAACAGAAGGGTGAGTTTTCAGCACTACAGGTGTGATTTTGTGCATGCTGTTTGTGTGTGTTCTTTAGCACTATATTGGGTGCAAAAGTGTTAGCACTAGTAGTGCCGTTTTGGGGGCTCTAAAAGGGGTTATTTAATGCACTAAACGTGCGGTTTTTGCGAGCTGCATGCGCCTAATAGCACCAAAAGAGTAAAAGGGCTTACACTTAAAGTGTTTAAAGAAGCACTTGGACTGGTGTTGAAGTATAGCATGTGTACACGTGCTACTTAAACACAATTTGGGCAGTTCCTATGCCTGCCCTTACAGGTGCTGCTTCCAAATCTTGAGTTGCTAAAATTAGCACTTGATTTTTTAGAGTGTATGGTGGGAGCTATGCCTCTGGTTTATAGGTTCCGAGGGGTAGCTAGTTTTGAATTAGTCTTTAAAAAAGATGGAAGAGGCAAATAATGTCGATTGTAGCAATATAATTCGTATTTCCGAAATAAGGGCATGCTAAACTGTCGGGATCGAGATGTCAGTCGTTCGATGTTTCAAATAAACCATGAGGGTAATGCACTTAAAGCCCTCACTCTGAGCGCCCTAGAGCGCACGGAGACCGTGACAAACGGATCCCCTTGCAACAAGTCACTGCCCCCAGCAGCCAGAACACCCAATATACAAAAAATATCGCTTCACCAGGCAAGCCATTATTCTCTGCAGATACAACAAGAATCAATGAGCCGTGGCTACCTTGGCACTGCATTTCGCGACAGGGGAATAAATGAAATTGTCCCTCAGAGAAAAGACATAACCAAAGATGGACAAATAGACAAAGGGTTGTTGCAGATTAATTATTAGCACACTAGAAGCATTGTATTGTTGCTTCTGCCTGTAATGTTTAATAATTTTGAAGGAAAAGTTTCAGTTTCCGTTTGAATCCGAATAATGATATAGATTCAGGGATTTTAGTTTGGAGTTCATTCCAATACTCTCAAAACTTTGATTTAGTTTATTTATTTATTCTTCGAATTCACAATAAAAACATGATATATATATATATATATATATATATATTTATATATATATATATATATATATATATATATATACAGAACATTTATATCATAAAATGAATAGACATTTAGAACAAAAATAGTATACAATGTTAAAAATAAGAAAAGAAGAAGACAATAATCGGAAAGACACCAAGTTCAGTCAATCCATGGAGACAAGACTGTTCTTCCATGGGGTCCAAGATGATTGTTATGATATTAAAAACTATGTTAGGCAAGCTATGGTAACAAATCTGAGCAGCGAACGACCGATTAGTAACCTGCTCGGTCGCCGCTGGAATTTAGGCATGGCCTAACGATTTTTGTTTGGAGAAGTCGAGCAGGCTGTAGAGCCCCAGCGATGCCTGGGCAGTGCCCTGTCGATTTTCCGTCGGTCGCCGGTCGGTTTTATGTCAAGACAAGGCGAAATCGGAGAGCTTCTCCAGGCGGCGTCCCGGCAGTGGCCGACCGATGACCCACCGATACCCGAGCGGTCTCCCTACGGCCAACGGCTAATTTTTAGGAAATTGCCCGGCAACCGGTCGGTGATCGACGAGGTGCCAAAATACGCTCGGTGCGCGGGTGCTCGTCGCCCGGACACCGACCTAATCGAGCGATCGCCGTCGAGCGATTTAGGTCAAAAATCAAAGCCGCTAGGTCAAAGGTTGCTGACCGATTTTGAACTTGCGCCCAGTGACCGACTGATCTCCCAGCGGCGACCGGGCGGCGAACGCTCACCAGCCTTTGACCTAGCGGCTTCGATTTTTGACCTAAATCGCTCGACGGCGAACTCTCGATGAGGTCGGTGCGCGGTCGGGGACCGCCCGGGCACCGAGCGTATTTTGGGCGGCGAGTGAGCAGGCGCCGCCCAAAGTTTAACTCCGCGCTAAAACTTTACCAGCGACCAGGCGATACCCTAAGAACAAGCAGTGCCCGGGCGGCCGCCACTCGGTGCTTGGGCGAAATTGGCCCCAAACTCGCCGTCCGGCCGCCGAGCAGGCTACTTTTAGGTGATGTGACCATAGCTGCAGCGTCTCACACTATAAACATGACGGACAATGAAAGCGGACAAAATATACAGTTCCTCAGGTAGACAAAAGAACATCCCTTCACTGCTATTATGTAAAAAGGTGAATATGCATGTGACACCTGTTATAGACATTTTTACATAATAGCAGTGAAGGGATGTTCCTTTGTCTACCTGAGGAACTGTATATTTTGTCCGCTTTCTTTGTCAGTCATGTTCATAGTGTCAATAGCATTTACAGATAATTGTGACACTGCTTGGTGTTACACCACCAATCCTGGGATTAGATGGAGTAGTGTGATGTAGGTTTCCTCGACCCCAGATGCAAAGGTAGCGTTGTAGTGTTAAAATGTGAGCAAAGCGCTGTTCAAAATTAATTAATGTTCAATTCCATTCAATTTAGTTCAATTATTCACTCAATATATAAAAACATATACATGTACATACAGTTGCGTATGAACGCATATGATAAATATAAAAAGATGGAAATAGTCAAATCAGGAGTTGGAACCACTAGTAACATCAATTGAGTGGGGATCAGATTAAAGATCTGTTTAAAGAGTTTGTGTGCTCGACCCAATTGTGATGTATAAATTTCATTAAATATTGTTGCATGTACAACACACTGTTATATTGGACCATTTTGTTCGGTAACCTTAACCTATGTGAATGAGCTTTTAAAGAACAATGTTGACAGCCAATGTTAGGTGTTGATCCTTCATCTATTGGTTGTTTATCAAGAATATTTCATTCAAACGTATATTTATATATTTATTTGTTTCCTCATTAATTCATATATTTATTTATTAACATCTGGTTATATGCGTATAAATTCGTTTAAGTATGTATTTGTCAATGTATGCATTCTTTAACACACTTTCATTGTAGCATTACATGGCGTACATGATGCCTGTCCTCATGTGACTATGTCATGTCCTTCGATCACTCTGGAGAGCGGTGAGACTGTAGAATTGATCCCGAAACCGATGCAACCCGATTTGGACTGGTTAAAAGCCAACCTCCCAGCAGGCCTGCCAATTTCTGATGATGTCCGGCTTTACTTTTGCAGCGAACCAGGTAGTATTTTTATGCAAAGTCCCCAGCATTTGTGTAATACTGAAATGAAATAGTTTTATTAATATATGGAAGGTTTATAATTCCGATAAATAATATACTGTGCTACCTCATTTTCGAAATAACAAATCCTATTTCATCTTCGGAAATATGAACCTTCGGAATTACAAAACTATCGGATTAAAAAATCTCCGGAATAAACGAACTATCGGAATTACAAACCTGGTAGAAGGTTGGTACGTGTCATATACTTATTTGTTGGAATGTCATTTAGCACTGTATATACAAGCTACAATGTTTATTGTTAATTTGTGATTACTCGAGAAACAATAACACTTGTTGATTTTATTGCTTATATGAGTGTTTTATATATGTATTGTGAAACAAAATATTCATGTATACCAATAAAGTTTACTAATGAAATTCAAATTCAAATTCAAACCTTTGGAAAGACGACATGTAACCGAAAAATAAGGCTGTATCCAAAACAATGCATTTTTGTTTCAATTAATATTTATATGGCACTGAAGAAGAACCATTTTTTGTATTACTTGTGGATTACCCTATTACTTTGACCAGGCATTATATAATTATAAAGATGTCATTCATTCAATATAATTACAATTTTATATTCAATAATAGGGGATGTCGTGATAATTATAGTGGTTAATTCAACCATACAGGGTTTGAATCTCAGCCTGGCACTAAAATTTGCTTTGGCAAGGCATACTTGTCCCTCTCCACCTAGATGTAAATGAGTAAGTCTTTCGTCTACTTTGTGCATGGCTAATCGTCAACAAAACGGAGTTAAGTCTTTTGTCAACTATGTTTGTTGCTACGGCAGGTAGACAGTGAAAACGAATTTGTTTTATCAAATTATGGAAAAGCAAGCATTACTTTAAACAAAAAAACTTTGATATTCCTCGCTGATTTTTCCTGATTGAGGAATCATATGAAAGGGTAGAAAATGGACTTTCTAGAAATGTGATTTTCTCGTTGAAATTCAGATACCGCCCGCCAAAAATATTTTTGGTTTCCTCTCTTCAAGTTGTTTTTAATCAGTCATGTGTGAAATTATATGAGTTACATAAAAAAAGATGAGGATCTAAGCTTCACAAATATGTGTCATTTATTAATTATAATTGTGATTAAGTTATTATAAAACATCGATACTTCTCGGTTTCGTTTTTTTCTGGGACGCACTGCATATGACTGGAAGTGCTTTCAACAAGGCGCAATTTCACGGACCGCATTATAAATGAATTGCCCCTTTCACATGTTAAAGGTGTCAATTTAAGTTAATCGAAGATCATAATATACCAGGGCTGCTGTTGAATAAACAGGAACGGAAGTTTTCCGATGTGCGCTACAAAGCACGCAGATCAACTACGTTACAACGAACAACATGATCAATAAATGACGCACGACTGATTACAGACATTCTGAAGTGGCTGTGTCCGAAACCCAGATCAGGTCCGTCATTTTTCAATTTGAATGGAACTTAGGGCACACCTCCGTCACATTTGATGGTTGAGGGGGGGGGGCGGCATCGGTCTAACTCGAAAACGAAATAAGAATTTACAAGACTACTGTTTAGGGAGATCTAGTTGCCCAGGCGTATTTGTTTCAATTCATGTCACCCCCCCCCCCCCCTTCCCGTTCTCTCTCAAGTTCTCGCTTTCTTATTTATTTTTATTTCTTAGCCATTGGATTGGACACGACCTCTCCCGTCCCTTGTTTTTACACCACTGTTTTGGCTTATTCACTTTCTTATCAATGTTTTTTTTCTCCCTGTGTTATTTCTGTCACCAGCATGCCTCTCAAACCCTTGTCTTCATGGAGACACTTGCGAGGAGACGGACACAGGATTTACTTGTCTCTGTCTAGAGCGCCACCGTGGTGAAAGGTGTGAAGAAGGTAAGTAATACAAAGGGAGTTGAATGATTTGTTGTGTAACGGGGGACCCTTGTCTAACATCGAAATGATTGTACCTATGAAGATAGCGAGCATGGCGAGATAATATGACTAGCATGGTTTTTACAAAAGTAAAGCCCCGTCTTAATATAACTTTTCGATCTCACCCGAGTGACATGTCGATGAGAAACAGTGGGGAGGGGGGGGGGTCTGATCGTAAAAAACACGGTGAGCTTTTGCCTGGCTCATGGACACCGTCTTAACCAGCCATCCGCAAAAACATCATCCGGGTAGGTTACCATAACAACCGCACCTCCCTCATCGCGATCAGCTGGCGCGCACTGTGTACATGTATACACTTTTTGACGTCATCTACCCGGGTAAAATTCCGCGCGCGTCTTAACAGGCCGTTCATCAGGATGTCATCCGGACAACGTCCGGACGTCACCTCGATATCACCTTGGCCCGACTACGGGGAAATTTACCTCGATGTCAACCTCGATATTTTCCGGACGTTAACCCGATTGACGCATCTTAAAGGTAAAGACCAGTATTGGAAACGCCCCAATTTCAAAAAATGAAATGGAAGCTCTTATTACCAATCATGTGAAAGAATATGTTTTGAATATTACATGACGATAAAAATGTTGACGGGAAACCGCCTACTCATTGATATATTTGGTAAATTAGTACATCTATATACTGTTGAGAGATACAAATGCACGTGTCGCGCACGTGTGTGTAGTCCCATATACATCTTTCTGTGTACAGTGCTTCTAACTTTATGAAGACTTGGCCAAATTTCTTATAATTTGGATGATTCCAGAACTTTGCAGTACATCTATGCTAGATGATCAACCTTTTCTGATCGATTTCACAACGTTTCTTTCACTATGCAATTGCATGACCATAACTGGTCTTTAGCTTTAAAACAGGAAGGGGGTAAATGTCATCCGGACAAAATCCGGGCGACACAGCGACTTTATTTTCCGGTTAAGAAGGAGTTTAGATGCAAGTAAGTGCGACATCGCAAAGTCAGATTTAGATATTTGTAAGCAAGGAGGGGGGGCAGCAAACCATTGTTTACATAGAGGCACTTGTCAGCAGAGCAAGACAATTACTACTGTCTCTGCTTTGATAAATGTCGTGGTAAAAGCTGTGAGGATGGTAAGACATAGGTAGAAACAGACAAGGGTTTGTTTTTTCGATGGGGAGGGAGGAGGCAAACCTTGGTCAAAATATTTGTCTCCATTGAGGACTCGGCGAGTATGAGGATGGTAAATGAGAAAGAGGCATAAACGGAGGTTTTATTTAAGGGTGTAAATCCTCGTTGAACCCTTTTTTTACATGTATATGGGGGTAACTGTACTCTTGAGGAGAGCGATACAGGAGTTTCCTGCCTCAGGTTTGAAGACCATTATGGTAAACATCTGAGGAAAATTATTGGCTAAGTATATGAAATAATAAGTACGGTCAAACCAGTTTAATAGTGGCCACCCCTATATAAACGTCGCCTGTCTATAATCACCATGTATTTTGACTCCCTTGAGGAAGAAAAGAAGAAGATTATTGCCTTGGATGCTCTTACTTGACAAGTTTGACTGTTTTAGAAATAATCTACTGTTTTGTGTAGTATGATGAACACAATGTTTAAAGTTGATCAGAAAATGTGGTCATGTGACCTTGTAGATCTCCATGTCTGCGCTATTGTGATAAACTGTGTTTCTGCAATAGTTCCCAGAGGGATTTCACAGGGACTCCAGAAATACGTTTGTACGAAGTGCTATTAAAATGAACTTTGAGTGGAATCTATATTTTCATGCAGTGAAGTAGTGTATCGTAATAGTGACATCCTTTTCGTTGAATTTCCCTGCGCTTCGTCCAACGGGAACGAATGTTCAATTTAATTACATATTGACATCCAAGTTTTCATTTTAGCAGCAGGCCCTTGAAATATAGGAGTGGTAGATCACAAATCGTTCATTAACTATTCATTAATTGCAATCACACACAAAAAAAAACGTGTTCTAATACGACTAAGGCTTGAGTACTTAGTGACTTTGATGTAAATATACATGTAAGATGGTCAATTTACGTATCTAAAAAGTACGTATCTATGACACTTTACATCGCCGTAAATTCTTGTCTAAAACTTGTTTTTCCCGGGTCACTAATTGAGTTCCGTTTTCTCTCTTTTCCCCTATAATATATTCGTCTTATTTTCATTGTAAACTATATAGATGTAACCATCAATTCGTTAAAGCTTCTTGGTGAAAAGAAAAATGAAGGAACGCTTGCCTTGACATCCCGCTCCAGTCCTAACACGTACGTGCTGGTGAATCAAGATCATTGGAACAAGAACTTATCCCAATTTGCATGTCAATATCTAGGGTTTGAAGGTAAGACATTATCATTATCATCTTAATGGTCCTCCACTTCTTCCTATTATCATATATTCATAAACAGCCGTTTTCTTAACAAGCTTCTCTTTCCAGCAAACTTCCCTGTTAATATAAATATGATTTTTGTTTCCCTTCTAAATTATACTCTCTGTATGATTATGTTACCAACATATTTAATTTGCCTCTTTCTTATTGTGTTGATGAGTGATGGTTTTATGAGCACTTGTTCATTTCTTATCTTCTCTGATCATGATTTATTCATAATCATTCTCAACAACCAGATCTTTGTGGCCTGTAATCTTCTCTCAATCTCTTTGTTTATGTCCAACACTCACACCCGTAGAGAAAAACTTATCAGATATAATGACTCAAAGCTATGTGTTTTGGTTTTCGTGGTAGTGTTCTAATACTTTTATTACGGATTTCATTTGATTAAATGTACCCCTCGCAATTACAATTCTTTCATTTATCTCATGACTACTTTTTTTCGAATCCGATGCTAAATTTACCCAAGGTATTTGAAAGTGTGGACTTCCATTATTGTTTCCTATTATTTTTGAGATTCCATAGATGTGTTTCAGTCTTTGTAAAAATATTACCATACAATTATTTATTGTCAAACACTGGTGTTATGATCAAGACTATATATATTCTGGTCGAGTTGGAGATTTAAATTCCATTTTCTGGTTGATTTTCTCCCTCTTTAGTCTCTTATCCTTACCAGTTTTCAAAACGTTTGTTTCGGGAGCCTACCATAATTATGTTGCATGTCATCACAAATCAATTTTTGTGGTACTCGATGAAGTTAATAATTTTGTTTTGGTTTGCATTTTTGTCTTCAAAATAATATTTTGACCACTCTTGTATACTACTTTTTACTTCAACTTTATTGAACAAGGAGTATTTGCGACAGTGAGCGGTCCACTGTACGAGTCCCCGTCCGTCGATGTTCCTGCTGAAGCCGAATCAGTGGTATGTCCTGCAAATGCCACAAACATCACCGACTGCTGGTACAGTGAGATTAAAGTGGGACATATAAACGCGAGTGAAATTATTTCCATTGTGTGTTGTCCCGGTGAGTAGTACTAATAATGATATTAATACAAATAATCATGATAAAAAATAATAATAATAATGATACTAATAGAGCAATGATTACAAATATGATGATAATGGTGATGATATTACAAATAAAATGATACTAATAATAATGATGATATGCCTCTTCTACACAGGGTAAACAGAGAGTTACTTCGTCAATAAAGCTTCATGAAAATGAAAACGTGTTCTACGTATACAAGGAGTGTTAACAAATGGAGACATATTTTAGTTGGCGATATCTTTATAACCTGCAGTGATATTCTTTAGTGTTCCTGTGATTTCCAACATAATTCAAGCGAAAAATACTAAACTAACGATCATTTTTAAAGGAATTTTGTAATATTGTTCAGATGAGAGAAAAGGGTGTTAAGGAATTGACGTCAAAGCTAAATGTACAATTTAAGTTAATCTGAAAGTTTGAGTAAAAACGGATCATTATTAAATGATGACAATTGTGAAAAACTGATCCGATCGATTCCAGAATTCTCAAACTATATTATTATAACTTAATTAAATTCCAGGTGAATGTAAATCATCACAAAGCAATGAATCGGCTCTATAAACGATTCCAGACATTTAAGTGTCTTTGACAAATTTTGTCAAGCCTCTCTCATATCTTATTTCCAAAAAAAACGGTTGGGAAATTCAAAAATGGTTGTGAGAATGTTAATGTTAATGTTAATCGGTTGTTAGAGCCCCCAATGTATTACTGGTAGCTACATGCTCCCTCTATATAGAAAAGTTCCCCAATCGGTGCATGTTGGTCCCCCATTATCCTCTTTTTCTTATTCTAGTTGATAGCTGAGTTAATGAAATAGCAACCTGTCAGTGACCTCGCTGTGTGTCGCTCTGTGTCTAATCCCTATGGCCCAGTAGTATTGACGGTCTTTAAGGAAAACCGTAAATATCTACGTGGTTCCAGAATTTTTTCAGGAATTTATGCCTGTTAGAGATATTTACAGTAGAAAGAAAATAATAATAACTTTTTATACAAAAATTACACATTTTTTCAGCAATCTTCAACAATGTTAACGAGTCACTTTAAGAAACGTAGCATTTCAAAACTCTTATTATAATTGCTTATTTTGCAAACAAAACTTGAGGTTGGATTTTAAAGATACAGTTGAATTCTGGTCATGCGATTGCATTGCAAAAGAAAAGGTGTGAAATGGATCAGAAATAGTTGATCATGTAGCATGTAAGTTTTGGTGTGTACTGCAAGGTTTTTGAGTCATCAAAATCATAATAAATTTGGCCCAGTCTTGGTAAAGTAACAAGCACTGTACACAGAAAGATGTATATGGGACTACACACATGATATCGGACCTACTTACATTGATTTTCTTATCTTTCTACGTTCATAACTCGGCCAGTATATATTTTCTACTAAAATTGTTTGGCAAATGACATTTATTTGTAATATTGGACATTCAGTGTAACTGTATGTTCCGTTTGATTCTGTGAGAATTCATTTTCTTTTTGTTTTTACTAGAACTCAAGTTTATCTTTAAAGAAAAATAAATACACAAACATTAAGACAACAATAATATTTTAGAAATAATGTACCCAAGGTAACGAAAATGTAGAATCTCTTATACATAAATAAGTGAATAGCCATGTGCAACAATCAAAATAATAAACATTATTAAACAATTTATTGTAAGCTCATGAGTACAACATTTCATAACGATGTTATTGTTAAGAGAGAAATGCAATGAATTACATCATTGTACAGTTAGCATTCCCCTGGCGCCCGAATGTTTTGGCGCAAGCTCCCAAAATAACATCAGTTATTGATACAAAAGGGGTTATGAATTAAAATTAAAAATCATTTACACGCAGATCAATGTAATGTAATGTATTGTTTTTGTTGCATAACCTAACATATATATACATTTGAATACAGTATATTTTTCCTACAATATATTGGTTGCCATAATGATTGAAATAGAAATGAATAGAAAAAGTACGAAACTTATAATACTCCAAAGCCTTCTTCAGATAATTTCTTTTGCAACTTGTTTTTAAAAGATGTTTTAAATACAGGTTTAAAGGTTCAAAGGTTCAAAGGTTCAAAGGTTCAAAGGTTCAAAGGCTCAAAGGTTCAAAGGCTCAAAGGTTCAAAGGTTCAAAGGTTCAAAGGTTCAAAGGTTCAAAGGTTCAAAGGTTCAAAGGCTCAAAGGCTCAAAGGTTCAAAGGTTCAAAGGTTTAAAGGTTCAAAGGTTCAAAGGTTCAAATGCTCAAAGATTCAAGGGTTTACGTTTATTCTCCACTTTCTCATTTCGGATAAACATATATAATAAAACATAAACAAACAAAAAAAGCGCATTACCAAAATCGGTACAACAATAATGTTGCAACTCTTAAACAATGTACATACTTCTTAATCAGTGAACATAATATGAATGTAAGCATTATAAGATAGTTTTAAAAGATAATCATTCTTAATTAACATCACAATTTGAGAAAAAGTGGAGGAACCTTAAAACAAAAAATAAAGCTACTGGTCCTTCTTTAAGGAAAAATTCAAATTAAAAAAAAAAGGGGATAACGAGTTTAGTGCTAGGGCAGAGAGGGAAAAGAGACGAGAATAAAATAGACAAGAAAAATGGAGGAGAGAAGGTGAAAGAACAGGAAGGATGGGTTTGAAGAGAGAGCGAGCTTGAGGAGGAAAAGAAGAGAATATGAATTACAAGGAAGTAGAAGGGGAAAATGAAAAAAACAGGAAGAAGGAGGAGAGAGAAAGTTCATTTGTCACGAAATACAAAAGCGAAATGTGTACGCCTGATATATTAGGGGGCACTGATGCGTAATGCCATCTCTTTGTAAACATTTGAAAAATTGTACATTTTATTATTTACTTAGATGTTATAACATTTAAAAAAATTAAGGAGAAGTTAGGGGATACTACAACATCCCTCACCTACGAAATTTTACCTAGGACGGTAAAATGCATTTTAAGATATCAAAATGCAACACCGCGTATACTGACGGTTTTATGACTTGGTATGGTGTGAAATATTATTTTCACTCTCGTGTTTTATTTACACTTCTAGGCCCCTGTCTTTCTACTCCGTAATATGTTTTTATTATTTATTGACCTTATTTTCAACAGTAAACCCGTGTAATATATCTGGTCCACCTCTCGGTCTTGAAAGTGGTGCTCTTCCCGATTCGGCTTTCTCTGAATCATCCTGCCACTTGGCGCATTGCAGTCGTGGTGGCCGCCTGAACTCTAAGTCAGCCTGGCTCCCAGACTCGACCGACCCATCCCCTTGGATGCAGGTTCAATTTGAGTCTAGTTATATCGTAACGGCCATAACGACTCAGGGTAAAGTAAACTACGATGATTGGGTGACGTCATACACTTTTTCGTCTAGTTTTAACAACACGTCTTGGACTGATTATTTGAACGTATACTCTGGATCAATCAAGGTAATTCCAAAACTGCGGTTCCTCACACACATTAAAAAAGCTATTAATCATTGGTCTTTGTGATCAGAGATATACTGTGTGACCTCGTAATAATACCATGGGACAAAGGATCTCACATTTCTCGTTTTATGTAATAATGGGTGACTAAAAAAGTATAATGGGCAGATAAAAGGCAAAATAGCAACATACATAATATATGTTTAGGCCTATGTATATAAAAACAACAGAAGATTATTTTTACAACCCATGCAACTAAATGAAAAGAATATACACAGAATTAAAAGAAACAAGAAACAAATCTCTCACAAATAACGCCTTGGTTAAGCTAGCCATGTTGATAGGGAGCGCAGGAACTCAGGTAGCTCTTCTCCATTTTACACAATGTTGTTTAGGGTACTTAGATATGGACTTCATAACAAATGGGGGGAAAAAGAAGAAGAAAAAAAAGATGGCCATGATATACATAATTGGCTCTTCTTGACAACAATTTGTGTAGTCAGCGTTTTATTAATTCACAGGCCGTATATGGTTATGAACTAACGATGAGCTTCATTAAGACTGAGTTTTCTTTCCAATACTTAATGTCATTCTCATTCAATTTATTTTTTACAGATATTTCCGGGAAATTACGACCATGATAGCCATGTGACTCACACGCTTGCTAGGCCGATAGTTGGACGCTCTTTTCGGATCTATCCAAAGACCTATCACGTTTACTTTTCTTTGAGGATGGAACTATATGGGTATGGACCTCTAACTGATGCTATAGGTAAGTGCAGAGTACATGTAGGACTGATACTGCATGAGAAGGTTTATATATAAATTTGCTGAAAAATTGAAAATAAAATCGTGAGCTTTGTATGTCAGTGGGAAAAAAATTGTCCCCTTAACTGCATTGCTCTTGAATTGCTCTCATCATTCTGCTAGAGACGGTCAAAACTTGAAAACTCTCGACGAAAAACTTGTGTGTAGTCCCTATCACCCATTCATGTGGGGAATGCATTGACTTCAGGCGCGGTTTGAAATCCTTTTTATTTCAATTTTTGATCATGTTAAAACCCCCGAGTATATATCATTTTGATATGTTCTACAAGGCCAACCTTTCGCAATTCTTCTGGAAAGTTTATGTCATAATGTGATGTTATGGCCAGTTCTGGTCATATTTTTGTTAGGAAACAATGCAGTGGGTTATCATGGGGAATGTGAAACAATTTTAATGTTAGTCGGTATCGAGTTTATCAATCGCACAAATAATGTAGTGTTCTATTAAGACCAACCCTTTATCATTGTCAGGAGAACCGCCCCATCGCACACTACCCCATCCTCCTGCGATCCGATTTTCGAAAAAACGGCAATTATATTAGATATAGAAATCTAAACAAACATCATATTTTTAATGTAGGTTCTGAATAATGATAAGAATAGTATTAACATGAATTGTTATATTTTTTGTATTTATACACATCTTTAAAAAAGAAAGGTAGCTCAATCAGCAAATAAATGCTGGTTTTTGTTGAGGCCCATCATAATAAACAAGTATATACATTTTATCAACACATCAAAATATAAATAAATATAGAAAATTACAAAACACGATTTTAACAAACACAAAATTGCAAACCAGGTTATAAATAAGGATTTGAACATGAGAATAACGAAATAAAAAATATATATAAATGAAACAAACATGTAATTGCCATATATCTTAATTGAAGCAAACAGTAAAAAAAAAAAAAAAAAACAGCAACATACAACCATAATAACAAACCAATAAGAGAAAACAAGAAGAAGATATAATAACATATATACAAAGAGGAGGGAAAGAAGAGTTATATCATACCATAATCATATTACAACGTGTATGTTTTTTGCCATTTTGCCAATTCTTGTTTAAATGGTTTCATATTTTTGTATAAATCGAATGTGTTCGGGTAGTTTATTCCAGTTTGTTGGACCTGTGTCAAGAAATTACTTCTGATAAAAGGTCGTACGAGCATGTGCCATCCTAATTAGCATCTTATTTGTGCTCCTTGTTGTTCGAGATGATATCGCTTCAATATAAATAAACTTATTACCGAGTTCATCAGGTGCAGCTTTATGTAAGCATTTGTGAATCATACAACAAGATGCTCTAACAAACAAATGATCTATTTTCGGCCACGTTAGAATTTCAAAAATGTGTTCAGATGGGGTTTCCAACGAAAAACGAGATATCATATATGCTGCCCTTTTATGTAATCTGTCCAGTTTACTATGATCTGCTTCAGATCTCACCTACCAAACGGTACACCGGTAAATTAAATGGGGCACTACAAAAGCCAAGTACAGTTTGTTTAATTGTGCTTTATCAAAATCGACGAATAGATCGTAATTTCTGTTTCAAAATAAAGCAATACCTCCGATATGTATTTGTTTAAGTCAAGACTGTTCTCATTTATAACTTCCAAACATAATTCAATCGACAGCATACTGTTATCTAATGATCTAAGCTTTTGCTTTGATCCTAGCAGCATCAATGTTGTCTTATCACTATTCACTTTTTTCTTTTTTAAATTCAGTTATGAGTTCTGAGTTTTTGATCGATCGGGTGGGTGGTACATGCGCAACATTACTTATTATAGGCTCTGTATAAGCTTGGCTTGTTAGAACTCTTTTGAGTAATGTGCCACGGGATTCCATATCCTCAAACTGCTGGCGAACAGAGCAACAAGACCAAGCTCTGTAATTATTAGGATCTCTGTCCAGTAGTGCCGTGTCTGTGCCGTCGAACTGGGACGACCAAATCCATTGATTCATACATAATTTCTTTTCCCCCGTAACATGAGAGTAATTTTAATAGTTTCATACTATTAATTAAATGTAAAGTTGACTGTTATTGTATATTTTTTTTTAAATGGGGGCACGCTACAATAGTCCTATCTCGCAACCTGGGGCAACGTGTCTGACACGGCCGGTTGTAGCAACTACTCCGAAGATCAAGATACTTTAATCTCGATCTAAGGAGACACGAACGAACTATTCAAAATCAACTTATTTTTATTCAGCCAAGAATTCAGTTTATCATGAGCTTTTGTCAGTTTGAGTTCTACCTCTTGCTTAGTTTTTCCCATGGACATTCATCGTTTTCTTAACGAATTCATTGTAATTGTCCCCGTCAATGTCGTCTCAATAGCATTCCGTACATGTTTCTTCCCTTTGGTCTCATCATGGTCGCCGGCAAAAAGCCGGGACAGAATCAAGATAGTGATTTTACACATGTTAATCTACATGCGCAGAAGATAATTACTCGCCTAAATCATGGAAAATAGATGTGCAGTTTGATTGAAAAACATGCTGATATTACCAGGTAGAGGTTATTTTTGGATTTTTTGGTTGTGATTTAAAATCCCGTTTCCCCCTACTTCCTTATAATATTCCAGAGTTACAACGCACAGGGCTAATACAGATCATGGCCTTCTAATTGTTTTATAAGGTCATAGGTGTGTGCGAAAGTTTGCGAATCAGTAATAATACATTTCATATCACCCAAAATCTTCTGCTTTTCAACTTTGCTGCTCCCCATTGAGGATGCTTTTATTTAAGACACACTCTTACAGAGCACACCATCCAAACAAAACCCAAGCGAGGGAAACTGCTCCTTTGGCAATGACCGAAAATGCTTACGCAGTCGTTAATGTTAACACAGCTGAATGTTCTCATTAAGACGCACATAATCAGAAGGCGGCGACTATGATTGGATCAAAGAAAGAACACGTTGAATGTCCATCCGTATTAAGTCCATGGTTTTTCCACAAACAGAAATAGTAGTATCATCTGCATATATATATAAACAATGCCATTTGAGATGGTACATGGGAGGTCGTTAACATATAGAGTAAAGGAGCGGGGCCAGGATGGACCCTTGTGGAACTCCCATTGTTATATTTCTAAATGTTGATTTTTCTTTCTTAATGAGACAAATTGTTGGCGATTTTCCAAGTATGATTCAAACCATTTAATTACATTAGGGGAGCAACCACATTGATGTAATCTATTTAAGAGGAGAGAGTGGTTGACTGTATCGAATTGAGTGCAATTAATTCTTCTTGTCAGAATCGGCTTCAGATCGTAGACAATCGCCTGACGTCTACGAGTCTGAAGCCGATTTAGCTTGTCCTCAAGAAATCGTCAAATCCCTCGAAATCAATTCAATATTCAATTCAATTCAATTCAATAAGGGTTTATTCATATGACGTTCTTGCAGTCGAAGCTGAATTGCAGGTCATTTATACAAGGTAAAAGCATCATGATATTTAAAATACACTGAGCATAAAATAAAATAACATTAATGACATATACAAGGAAAAATATACTAAATACATTTTTATACACATAATAGGCAACATCATTAAGCATAAACATATAAAAAAAATACATGAAGCTTACTTTTTTTAATAATAATCGTTTAAGATACGAACAAAATAGGGAATAGAGCTATTATTAAAGCGATTGGTTTTACAAATAAATTGAGAATATTTCTGTACATTTCGTAAATTAAATTTAACAATTCTTTGACTTGGTAGCCATAAAGAACACAATTCATGCTTTCCCAACTTAATGGCGAAATCCAAACAAAGTTTATTCCTACGTTCTTCCAACGTTAACTAATTGCACAATTCTAGAGCATGATTATATGTGTCATAATTAAGTCCCAAAATAATTATAAATGCCCGTTTTTGTATTCGTTCAATATTATCTGTTTGTATACGTGTTAGGTTGGAATGAAAAAGTGGTGCACAATACTCTAATATTGGTCTTATGTATCCATTATAAACAATAACGAGATCACTAATAGGTCAATTAAAACGTTTCAAGGTACGTAACATTTATAACTTTCTATTGCACTTCTTAACATTTCCTTTACTTGAGTATCCCATTTTTAACCACATTGAATATAAACTCCAAGAACTTTGATTACATTTTCTTCATTTAAAAGTGTCTCATCAATATACAACAGTTGGTGAGTTTGATTTTTGTATAAAAGAGACCGTCATAGCAATGCATTTAGTTGGGTTAAGTTTCATATTATTGAGTAAAGACCAATTTTCTAATAACAATAATTCCGATTGCAATTTTGATATTTGTGTACAAGTCCGGCTTTCAACTATAGTTAAATCATCTACATACTTATACAAAGGGAGTAAACAATCTTGACATGCATCGTTAACCATAATTAGAAATAATATATGCCCCAATTTTGTACCTTGAGGGACTCCTACATTGTTATTTTTTACATTTGAAATACGACCTTTATACCTTACTACTTGTTGGCGGCATTCTAAAAAAATTACTATTAACGAAATGACACATGGTCTTACATCCAATTTAACAAGTTTGCAAATTAAAATATTATGATCAATCCGGTCAAACGCTTTAGAAAAATCGGTTAAAACTATGGTTGAAATTGTTTGTTTTTTTCATCTGCACTTTTGCATAAATTATGTAATATTCCAATTAAATAATGGCAAGTAGAAAGACCACGACGATTTCCATACTGGTTTTTATCAATCATATCACCAATATCCTCCCACAACCACTTAGTAATGAAAGTTTCAGCTATTTTAGCAAAGTAAGAAGTTAGGGCTATGGGCCGTAATTCAGGTAGAGTTGGTGGATAGGATTTGGGTACTGGTATTATCTCGGCATACTTCCATACTTGTGGAAACACCCCTTGCTTAAATGCAAAATTAAGAATATAACATAATATATAAGATAATTCATAAGCAAATTCACGTAATATTCGGACAGGTAAGTCGCCTAAAATAGTAGATTTTTGTAAATTAAGTTTACGTAACAGATCATACACTTCTTTCGGTTCTATTATTGAGCAATCCACAGGTGAAGGTAAATATGCTGTTAACTTCGTTTTATCAAGTTTCGGTAGGTCTGCTGCCACAGATAAAAACTTTAATGCAATCGGCTGCTTCCGGCTGCTTCCTTAGAATGTTCAGGCTGATCAGTTGCAATACGTGGTATGTCAATGGATGGTTGATCTTGAGGTCCTTGAGTGATGAATTTTATATGACGATACCAATCAGCGGGATTATGTATTTTAAGTGTATGAATTCTTTTATTATAAAATGAGTCCTTAGCTAATATTATTGCATCTATAACTTTGTCTCTAAAATATGTCCACAGCTCTTTATTACCAGAGTGCCAAGCTTGCTGTCTTCGTTTAATTATCTCACAAGATATCCAAGGTTTATCGCTTGCGTGAAATTTGACAGTCTTAGTAGGTAGGGACTGATCAATATGTTCTCGCACAACACTATAAAATAAATGACACATATCCGACGGGTCGATGATTTGATACAAATCTTCCCAGGTGTGATGGGTTATCCAAGTGCCAAACGCTCGGATTCCACTATATGTTAGAGGGCGCACTCAATTAAGATTTGATAATTCATATGACGATTCGGATCTTTGATCATTAGGATTCAGTACATGTTGAATATTTTCTATCAAATGTTGTTACATATACATGTACCTCGACAATAGGGTCGTAGTCAGATCGCATGGCGTGCGATTGTTTTTACTCATCCATCATAAATTCCCAGCGTGCGACATGCTTAAACATGTGAGTTGGTAGTGGCACCTTAACCGGTGTAAGCGAATAATACCCAGAGCACATAGGATCTTTCCGCCGTAGCCAATAGTGCTGCGTTGTGATGTGGTAGGGTTCCATTACTTTAAGATTCCAACGAATACGGGGATAATTTGATCACATTTCGTCTAGCGCGTATGCAAAGAATAATTCAATTCCATCGGCCAATGCCGAAAGGTGACCCTTAAAAAAACTAATTATTATCTTTTCCCTCTATTTGAAATTCTCGTTTAGGTTACGAGTTGTCGCGGGTTTAACTCCCGGACAGGCAGCCCCCCCCCCCCCATCTGTAAGAACATGAATATTGTAGATGATTAAATCTCACCATGGACCTGTCACATTCACACATTCACTGTCACATTCATGCTCAAGCAATACAGCAAAATATTGCTTAAAATAACTCATGTACACCTTTTACAGGTATTTTATTAGCAAAATAAACATACCTGTTTTTTCATAATCATTATAACTATTGATTACAATATACGTACCATTCTAAATTACAAATACCTCCCTTTGTTTGTACTACATGTGTTGTTTTTGTTTAGTTTTTTTTTTATCCATTGCTCGTATGTTTTTTTTTATTTTATTAGTACGTTATTTACCTTGTTGACAGGGTAGATTTCCGGATTACATTTAAGGACAAATATATTGAAAGGACAAACTTGCCTTGCAAATTAGTAGGAAATATAAGAAAAGTAGTGAGAATGTCCAGTTAAATTTTTAGAATCACTTATCACATTATCGATGAAAACTTCTGAAATCTTTGAATATCTGAAAGAAAAATATAGAATCAACTCTCGAAAATATTAAAGGGACTTTGTAACATTGTTCAGATGAGAGATAGTGGTGCTAAGGGAGTGACTTCAATGCTAGATGTACAATTAAAGATTATCTGAAAATTTGAGTGAAAACGGATCATTATTCATGGTGCAAATTGGGAAAAACTGATCCAATCGATTCCTTAATTCTCCCAACTATATTATTCTACTTCTATGCTGCTACTTGTCATAGCCTGTTCAGCATCAAGACAAGGACAATTTAATTACATTTTAGGTGAATGTAAATCGTCACAAAGCAATAAAATGGCTCTAGATTCCATTCTTGACAGTTAAGTGTTGACATATTTTTATAACCTGTTTTATGTATTTTTCTCATGGAAAAACGGTTGAGAAAATTCAAAAATGGTTGGGAGAATTTACTGTTAATCACTGTTAGAGGGTGCCTCACATCAACGCCTTCAAAGAAAACCATAGATATATTTGTGGTTTGAGAATTTGTTCGGGATTTTTTGCATGTCAGAGGGTTAGTATAGTAGAAGGAACATAGTCAGTAACATTTTATACAAAAATTAAGCAATTTTTTTCATCAACCTTCAACAATATTACCGAGTCACTTTAATAAGTGTAACATTCGAAACGAATATAAAGTATGTTTACTCCCTAGATATGCACTCCTGTCTCTCCGTTACATGCTTACCGTTCATGATGTTCATGCAACGCATCTGAAATCTCTTGATATAATATTAGATATATATTAAGATATGGTTAGGAATACCGTCACGTGGTGCCAACCTTGCTGTGGTCCACGGTCCTGATGGCTTGAACATACCTTCCATTTCGGACCTTTACCGAATCTGTCATTGTCTGGCTTAAAGTAGATCTAGGGTCAAAGACGACGATGTTGTAAATCACGCCATTGACCGAAGATTAGATAGGGAAAGGGGTGGTCACGACAAACGTCGTTCACTTTGGAAGCACATGAAATTCACTCAAAAATACCAGACTCTGTAACCTGGAACCAGACAAAAAATGTGATTAAAAAATCAGTTCAAGATGTATGTAGAGAAAATTGGAAAAGGTTGATCGAACCATTACTTGTACAGAGGGAATTCATGAAAGTTGTTCATATGGAAAATACTGATGTAACCTGGAAGTCGATTATTTATAACTTACCTCAGAGCGTAATGAAGTTCACTGTTAATGCAGCAATAGATAGTCTTCCTACTAACAAAAACCTGTACCGGTGGGGAAAAAGAATCTCTGATAAATGTAACCTTTGTAATTGTACTGGCACTCTGTACCATGTTCTTAATAATTGTGAAAGAATGCTCGACCGATATACCTGGCGCCACAACAATATACTACGCATCATGCTCAAACACATTATAAGTACTACCCAAACCTCGATGCCATATGTAATATGTGGCTGTATCAGAGCTTTATACAACAGTATCAATATATGTTTAGGGACAAAGTGCCGTAATTTAAAGAGGATACCGACCTTTCTCCGTATACAGTCATTAACAGATTTTATATGTGAATTCCATGTTAAATGTCTGTCAATGGTAATGCCAACAAATGTTGCTTCCTCCACTTCTATTAATTCTGCCCCAGATATTTTTAATCTCCCTTTAAGCACAGCCTTTCTTCTACGACTACTGAAGAACATGAAATTGGTTTTTGACGCATTGATAGTAAGCTTATTTGCAGTGCGCCAATTCTGTATTGATTTTAAATTTTCATTAACTTCACACTCATCTATTTGATCTACACCTTTGGGAAAAGTATGAAAAATATTAGAATCATATGCAAATAGTCTGAAATTTAAATAATTGTTCACAGTTGGCAAGTCATTTATATAGATTAAAAACAGAGTTGGTCCTAAGACAGAAACTCTTCAAACAATAACATCTAAGTATATGCAGACATGGAAGGAGAAAGCATCAATGGGGGCACCATACCACCAAACATAATACGTACTCAACACAAACCAGACATCTGCCACATTGACAACAAAAATAAGGACATTATCATCATCGAACTCACAGTCCCCTTCGAAATAAACATGGACAATGCACATCAACGAAAACAAGACAGATACACAAGACTAACACATGACATAACAGCAACAGGGTGGAAGAGCACACTAATCTGTATTGAAATCGGTTCACGTGAACTCATAACCCCACAAAATAATTACCGTCTAAGAGAAATACTCAAAGTCACTAACTCAGCTAGGTACCCCGAATCCAGAGACGAACTATGGAAGGCCGTTCTATTTAGTTCTTATGTTATATTCCAGGGAAGACGTGAGCCAGCATGGCAACTGGATCAATACCTCACATTATAATTTATCAATTTTTATACATTAATTTTTAATCATTTCCTGCTTATCAATGAACTTGTGACCATTTAGTACCAAACTGGCAATATTTACCGTAATACGTCACTTATTTCGATTCAATTCCATTATTGACTAATGTATCATTTATGGGGATCTTTCCTTCCTCATCATAATGTTACAATCTTCTTCTTTTACCCTGTTCTGTACTATACCACTTCTTTTTTCTCTCCTTTTCTCCCTTTCTACTTTTCACCTCTTCCCTTTCCCTTTCTCTCTATCTTGGTGCTCCTTGTAATCATTGTACATTGTAACTACAATGACGAATATTTTGTATTATAATGTACTTTCCTATTGTATATATTTTTTATTATAACCTGCCGCCTAACTCACTGGGTTGACGGGCCTGGTTTTCTGTATATGCATGATCTCTAATAGAGACTTGATTTATCATCAAAGTAGTGAGAAGGTCAGTTAGGTGTTTTCGTGTTTGTTTTTTTCATTTTTTTTTTTCATTTTGTGTTTCTTTCTTGCAGCGTCGCTGAACCTCGATGCGAAACTTGGTTGCACTCCTCCTGTCCTCGGCGAGGGGCTCGGCGTGGAAGATGGTCGGATACCAGACTCTAGTCTGACCTCGTCATCGTTCTTTCATTCCACCCATGAAGCTTACAGAGGAAGGCTGAATGAAGTTTTCGTTACAGAAGTATCCGCCGGTGCGTGGATCCCCGCCCCTGGTGACAACACTAAGTGGATAAAGGTAATTAACCCTAGCATGTTTTAAATGTGCGTTGAGATAATTTTAATTGAAGCGGACCCATACACTGTTAGAACAATGATCATCATCGTCGTCATCATCTTGATTTTGATTTGATTTGATTGTCCATAAATCTGTTTTAATGTTTTCAATGGTGGTGAATAAATAAATTCAAATCAATATTATCACATAAAACGTACATAAAAAAATAAGCACCGCTTGAGGTGACGTCCTCTTCATAAATAATAATGTAAACAATGTACAGTTGAAAACTGAAGGTCAACAAAGAAAAATGAGAGAGAGAGAGAGAGAGAGAGATAGAGAGAGAGATAGAGAGAGAGGGAGAGGTGCATTCAGATATTAGCACCTGGCAAATATCAAGCCTGTATACACCCAAAACCCTGACAGAAGACCTGACTACTCAAATGATTATGTTATAAAGTACAAGGATACATGCTACAAAATGATAGATATAGGTGTATGTACAAATACCGATGTTACAAAAAGAGGTATTAATAGAAATAATTAATTTTTGTTTTGTAAACAAGGTTAAGGGCTGGTCAGACCCAATCTACAACGAAAACGAGATATGACCTTAGTATTGTTATCAAACGCAAGATAATCTGCCATTTTATATATCAATATATTTTCTTGTTGTCATCATTAAAATCTCACAAAGGTTGATCTCGGCAAGGATACTTTGGTAACTGGTGTTATCACACAGGGAAGGTCCATATTTATCCAAAGGATGACGTCATTCCAAATCTCCTACTCAAGGGATAACACAAATTGGACCTTTACTCTGGAAGAGCAGTGTGGAGTACGACAAGTGAGTTTCATTTTCGCGCTTCCAGAATTTTTTTTATATACTTTTTTATATATTCATGGTCTTTTTACTTATGTATTTGTCAAATGTCTGTATTGTGTTTGCATCCAATTTTTTCCCCATATCTACATCATTATATAATTACATCCAAAAGCATGAACTTCCTTGTATGCAAAATGAAAGGATTAAAACAAAACTATTGAACAAATATAAACAGTTCCATTCTAATTATGTATGTGCCTTGGCGATGAAGTCTCTGTGCCATGTTGCGCTTTTCATGGAAGAGTTATACCAAGTGATTCGAGGCAAGACATTAATCAACATTTGCCATCCTCCTTGGAGGTTTCCGGGGGTTATATGAATTGCATGGCCCTTGGGAATAGCAGCAGTGATACTGATGAGGCTTTTCTTGGTTAATACAAAATTATAGATTATTATCATCAATATTATTATTATTATTATTGTTTAAATTATTATTTTAAGAAACTTACACTCTCAATCACTTTCGTTCTCTTTCAGACATATGCAGGAAATTATGATGCTGCCTCAACTGTGACCATAGTGTTTCCTGAGCCAGTAACCACACGGTACGTCAGGTTTCACCCTGTAACATTAATTGGACCTGGGGCTTTGAGATTCGAAGTACTTGGTATTAACAATTGAACCTTTCAAAATCCATAGCTTTATTCGTATTCGGACTTTCACTATGACTTTCTTAACTGCTTCTATCTGTTGTGTTCTTTAAATTTATAAGAAAAAAAACTTATTATCAGGATGGATGTTCATTTTAAACCAGAATGTAGATGTTCGATGAAAGTAGTAACATCTAAAAGTCAACGAGGAGGATTTTTCAGTATGAGAAAAAGTCGTTTTTCCCCCTGAATCATTCAGACGCGAATTGGCAGACTGAGATAAACCACCAATTTCCCGATCGCCAGTGGTTGTCGTTTCGGTGATTACAGTGTGTCAGACAGCTGGTATGCGCCCCGTCCGGGTTCATGCTGTCAGGTTGCGTTTGATCCAGATAGCTTCCTGAATCCTACTCGCCCAATCTTGGTTCTCTCTCGCTACGAGCCGCGTGCCATCCCAGACTATAACGTGATTTTATCTGACCGTGTGATTTGTAACAGGTAAATTTTCCTTTTGTATGTAATAAAAGAACTCTAAAATCATTATCACAACCATCCTGATGAAACTCTTTCATAATGGACTTTCATGATTGTTTTTGTAGATTGATTCAATCTTTATTCACTTGAAAAATAATGTAAATATAACGTTTGATTTGTAGAGGTGTCGAAGTCGGGTTGCTTAATCACTTGACTGGGAATGCGGAGGTCGTTGGTTCGAACTCCTGCACGGCAGTTATGTCCTTGAGCAAGACATTGTATATACATTGCTCCTCTCCACCTAGGTTTTAAATTAGTGACCGGTAGGATACACAGGTAAAATGGCGACCAGCTGGATTGCTCCACAGGGAGTAGAGACTGTGCACATTAATGTGTGGAATAGTAATTGAATCCAATGACCGGGGCAATATTAATATTGTACGCGATTTGAAACATTATAACTGGTAAAGCGCTTTAGAAAAAGAAAAAAAAAGTTATTATTATTATGGTTATTTTTTATTAACATGTCTTTAATACCAAAATACCATTATTTGTCCAATTATAAAGGAAAGGAGATTATTATTATAGAAGAGTATTTCTGTTCAATTTGTCTAAATGATTATGCCACTGCTTAAGTCTATTGCATTGTTTACAAGCCCAGTATGCCGACGGTATTGCACTTGACCAAACACCACCACCATTCATTTCAAAGTGCATTTGTTAGAGTAAGCACTTTCTGTTCAGCGCATGTTTAAATACATATGCTATGTTATAAAACAACTGACAATGTTATGTTGAGATTACAGGAATTTCACTTATACATGAATGTATAAGTTAATATGGTAGGTTTGATGGGAACTACAGAATTGAAAATGATTGTATGAGTAAAGGTCAATTAATTCAACTTGGTTATTAGACATGTTTTATTTTTAAGTGGAAGATGTAAGAGGTGTTGCGCCACCTCGTGCCGGAGACAGGAAGGGATATGTATGATGTGTTCAAATTTAATAGTTATTTTTATCTTGTTTAATAGATGTGGATTAAACTAAATTGAATTGAATTGAATCATCTGTATTGTATTACGTGTATAACATAATGGCTTGTTCAGACACAGATAATGTATGATGTGTTTAAATTTAATTGCTATTTTTATCTTTTTTAATAGATGTGGATTAAACTAAATTTAATTGAATTGAATCATCTTTATTGTATTACCTGTATATCATAATGGATTGCTCAGACACAGATAATGTATGATGTGTTCAAATTCAATTGGATTTTTTTTTTTTAATTTAAACGTGAACTAAACTAAATTGAATTGAATTGAATAACCTATATTGTATTACCTGTATAACATAATGGCTTGCTCAGACACAGATAATGTATGATGTGTTCAAATTTAATTGCTATTTTTTATCTTTTTTAATAGATGTGGATTAAACTAAATTGAATTGAATTGAAATTTCTTCATTGTATTACCCGTATAACACAATGGCATGTTCAGACACAGATAATGTATGATCTGTTAACATTTAATTGCTATTTTTATCTTTTCTAATAGATGTGAATTAAACTAAATTGAATTGCATCAAATCATCTTTATTGTATTACCTGTATATCATAAGGACTTGTTCAGATATTGAGCGGTGAAGCAGGGGCGAATCAGCGGGAGGGGGGGGGGTAGTGGGCACTTTTTTCTCCTTTTTGGCCTACGGGGGGCGTCTTCTCTTCTTTTTTTTTGAAATGGTGACATTAACGTTACCATCTTTTTTAAACCTATTCTTTGGGAGCTGGAGACCCAACTTGCACCAAATTATTCCAAGTAGCTGCCGTTTTCTAAGGTTGCACAATAGAATCTACAGGAGTTCTGTTACCTTTGATGTTGGAATGTTACTTTCGATGTAGGAAAGCTTGAGTATAGTGATTTTGTTTACTAAGAAATATCGTTAATATTTCACCGTTTTATTTGAACTGACAAGGGGAAAATCGAGCAGACGATAAAACATAAATAGAAAAGCCTAATTATGTTAAGAACTTTGCTTACATTTTTTAGTAGCAGTTTTAATTGGTGAAACATAATTAAAAATTGTCAATCCTAAAACCTGCAACTTCATGTGCAGTTCTTTATGATGTTGTATTTCAAATTAGTGCCCACACATGCCCAGGCGAGTCATTTTGAGAGAACCGGTCAATTTGTATAATTTAATTTTTCGAAAGCTGAAGTGATTTTATTGGCTAAATTTTCTAGTGCTTATAGAACATCTATAGGGGCATCCAAATATATCGATACTTTAAAGAATTACTATCCAGACAAACACATCTTAGAGATTGTCTCATACAAATAACTCCTGTTCAAAAATCTGACCCGCCTATTGTTCCTATTCCCATCCATTCCTATAATTTGACCCTCTTTAATTCTACGATTCCGTTTTCCTTCATTTTCTCCCCATGTCTGTGCTTTACTCTCATGCCTGTAACCCCCTTCCTCTAACTAATTTTCTCCCTCTCCCATCCCTTTCTACCTCTGTACCTTTCTGTCCCCCCCCCCCCCCCATCACTCTCGCCCTCATGCTCTCTCCATTCACCCCTTCTCTCTCCCTGCCTCTCCTCTATCTCAATTTCCCTCTCTCTTTCACTCCTTCTCCCTTGTTATTATAACCTTGTATCTCTCTCTATCTCTCTCTCTCTTTCTCTCATACTCTCCCTTGTAGCGTCCCAAAAGTGATGAATACAGATACTTCTTACAACAATACTCAGAACACACATTTAATCATTGTTTAATTCTACATTAATACCATTTATTTCAAGCTATCCAAACATTCTTTGATCCATATATAACCATTGATGACATGATGTGACGTCACACTTAATACTGCGCAGTAATTGGTCAAATCAGCTTCTAGTCTTCTCTCGGGTCGTATTTGTGCATCCCTAAAGAGTCCATGGTCGGGTTTGTTGGCAGTGAGATTCAGCGGGTTAGTCTAGATTCCATTACCGCCTCCTTGGCCTATAGAAAAAACAGACAACAATATGACATGTAAAATGCGATAAACAAGATATGGCCAGTTAAAGATAAAGGTGAGTTCTGGTTTTAAAAAAAATTAAACAAATTCTCACAGAATCAAACGAAACTTTCACTGAATGTTCAAGATTACAAATAAATGTCATTTGCAAAACAACTTTGGTAGAAAATGTATACTGGCTGGGTAATGAGCATAGAAAGATTATTAAATCAAGGTTAGTAGCCCCGACATCATTAGTTTAGTCACATATGAAGAGCTTGATTCCAAATGGAGCTAAATCCATAATGTATCAAAATTGAGTTATTTGTCTTAAAATACTGATTTCCTACATGGGGACGAAATGCACTATATAACTTTCAAAAATTTCATCAGGAAGTATGCAAATATTTAGGTAGCATATATAGCTAAATCCAAATCGGTTTCATTCCAAAAGGAGCTAAATCCACTTTGGGTACTTCTGAGTAAATCCCCTTTTTTATTTCTCCACTTTCCCTTTAGCCATGTACCTTCATGTTGTTATTTATGTTAAAGGTGTCACCCTGGACCAATAATATATGATAAGAAAACAAATCTACCCGTTATTTCTGATTTTTACTTAATTTTAGATTTTGTGGATTTAGCTCCTTTTGGAATGAAACATGGATTTAGCTCCTTTTGGAATGAAACGGATTTAGCTCCTTTTGGAATGAAAACTGTGATATGTTAGTCTCTTTCTTGTCAAAGGTTTTTTTAGTTGTGATTTCCCTATTATTATTTAAAAGGAAAGGTTTGCTACTAAATTTGAATAAATTTCAGTGACTTTCTTGAGAAAATATGAAAAATTTCAGTTATAATATCGTGTTTCATTCCAAAAGGAGCTAAATCCGCGAGAAAAAAACAAATCTAAAAATTTAGTAAAAATCAGGAAAAACTGGTAGATATTTCCTTATCATATATTATTGGTCCAGGGTGACACCTTTAACATACATAACAACATTAAGGTACATGGCTAAAGGGAAAGTGAAGAAAAAAAAAAGTCTACTCAGAAGTACCCAAAGTGGATTTAGCTCCTTTTGAATGAAACTCTTCATATACATCTTTCTGTGTACAGTGCTTGTTACTTTACCAAGACTGGGCCAAATTTATGATGATTTTGATGACTCCAGAACTTTGCAGTACACACCAATACTAACATTCTACATGATCAACTTTTTCTGATCCATTCCACACCTTTTCTTTCACAATGCAATCGGATGTCCAGAACTCACCTTTATCTTTAAACCCCTCAACATCAATAACCACGAAGAGAAAGCAAGCAATAGAGAACGGGAATAAGGAACGGAGAAACAAAGGAAGAAATGAAGAGAGAAAGAAAAAATATAACATAGAGAGAGAGGGAGAACGAAGCAAACAAACACATCAACAAAGAAACAAAGAAACTAAGACTGATGACCACTGCAAACTAAAACTTTGTGAGCGTCATTTAGAAAGGGTTGGAACAAGGTTTTTAATTATTTGATTTACTTGAGTGCATGTAAAGCCTGCAAAGATGAGAGACTATCGCTGCGACAAGCTCTAATGATATGATTCCCTCTTGACATGAACTTGCGAATCAAAAATTGTACGCTTCTTGTGATAACTTTTATGAATCTAAGCTGTATTTCTTTGGGATCGATCCACTAACATCAAATTAATCCATCAAATAGGCCTATGACAAAAATATACTAGAGGGCAGATTCAAATCCACTGGTTCCGAGACTTTTTCTGACTTGTCTATAATTACAAGATCGAGCACTCGATCTTCGTTTACTGGATGCGAGCAGAAATGTATTTTGTAAATTGAAATTACTTCTAAGAAGTCTAACATTGTACAACCCTCATAACAATGTCACCTCCCCCCCCCCCCCCCCCCATGGTAATAGTTGACCCCCTTCAATGGCTGGACTCCCTCACGCTTCGCCATTGGGAGTAAATTGGTTTGGTTTGAGAAAGAAAACAAATTATATCCACACCTACTTCGTGAATTCGAACCATTAAATATGACAGTGACTTACCACCGCAGAAAGCGACCTTGTTTCCTCGTCTACTGCACCAACAGTTCACCATGGTATCACAAGCTGAACAGAAATGAGAAGAGAAATGAAAATTGATATGCGTGAATCATAGATTGAGGATGAATGCACGAATAAGGAATTTATGGATAGAAAGGAGACACTAGGAGAGAGGTTTTGAACACGTATAGGCTAAACGTTCCGGAAATTGGGAGTTGTACTTTCTTTCTTTCTCTTTTTTTTTTCTGTACGAACCTTTTTAAGACATGTGCCCTTTAAAAATTCCGCGCCCCCTTTTGGCTTACACGAATGGCTGAAAAGGTGGAAATGTGCCCCTTTTAAAATGTTGGTATTATTAGTATGTTTGTGTGTTGTTTCGTTTTTGTTTTGCTCCATTGTCATTGCTGTTTTGACTCTCATAATCGGATGATGTAGTAAACACTTTTTTTTCTTTTTTTTAACTTGTTGTTATTTTTTGGCTTCAGAGATTATCAGAGATGCATAATAACTAAATTGTACATGTCTCTAGATATCATAATTGCACATACATTTCTTCACAAGCTCTGTATGGAAAGGAATATACGCCTAAATCTTTATAAACATGATCCGTTACAGAGTTACTAGTTTGTGTTCGCTTGATTACAGCTTCTTTTTTTATTTGTAATTTAATTTTGCGCAATCTATCACCGGCCAGTTTCTCGCATTTTCCCGCTTGTATTAAAATAAACTAAATGATTGGGTGGACTTCGATCATTGGATTCGACCCTGTTAATAAACTAAAAGATAACTCACGCTTGTATTTCTTCATGGACTGCCCTCTCTTGACAGCTAGATAATAGTCTTGCATGACAGGGTCCCTCTTCATGAACTCGACATCAAAATCCTCATCGGTCTCTTGGAACTCGAAGGCCATGGCGACCACCAGCATGGCCATGAAAGCGATCAGGATCTTGGAAACCATTGTCTAATTTTAAAAAGGACAAAATAGTTCATAATGGATTCTCGAAATAGGTTGAATTTTAGACAGCTGAAATACAACCGATAGAGAAAACTCGAGATCGTTGCAAAAGGGGGGTTTAACTTTGACATGCTGGTTAGTACACAAAACAAAAACAAAGGAAAAACAAAACGGAAAAAGCAGTAGTACATTTTTATAAGTGCCCCCTTTTAAGACTCTCTTTTTAAAAAGGGTATTAACTTTACGACCTTTAAAAACATTGGGATGGGTGTGTCAATTTTCTCAGAGAGCACTCTTTTTCTATAACTGAAGTAATGCCATCATTGAAGATAACAAGGGCAGGGATGGGATTACGTTTAAATAGGCAAGAATAAATAGGGTACTGTGCAGTTTGATGTCCTCTTATGATATTGATCAAATACAAAATATCAAACATAAAATAAAGAAGAGCAGGCGCATCGTAATGTCACAAGTGGGATGCAGGATTATAAAACTATAAAGCCTATAATGTAGGTTTGTTTGTTATATTTGTATACATGTATCTTAACAAAAGCTCTTCAAAAATATTATCATTTTAATTGTTCCAATAAAGCCCTTAATACATACTTCACAAAAATGAAATAAAGTATAGGAAAATTATTAAAAAACGATTTATAGTAGTAATAATTATTTCCTTATATTGTTCAAAATTTTGAAAGACAGCAAAATGTTGTAAGTCGCAACAATACTTACGATTTTGTGAAATTGGCTGGCTTGGTGAGTAAAGTTGAATGATGCTCGTTGATCGCCTTAGCTCTTGTTCTTCCAAGCCCAACCCATCCTCCCTTATATACTCTAATCCCGTCTCCCATGACTGACCCATCTCCGGTCGCGGTAATGAACCTGGCATTTGATTGGTTGATCCTTTATTAAGTTAGATAAATGGAGCTTGTATAATTACTCAACCAAGAAGTTCATTCCTTTACTTTCTTTCGTTCTAATATGGTAAGCATTACCAAGGTTGCTTCATATAGGCATAAGTTTGATTAGTCTTATTGGCTTAATCGGTGTCAGTGTTCTGTTCTGATATTCTCGAGTCACACATACCAAACCAGGGGCGGCGGAGCGTCTTTAATCGGAAGGGTGAAGGGCACCTTCTAAAAAAGGATACTCACGAGAGATGAAAGAGTGGAAAAGCCCGCACCAAGGCAAAGACGCGCTTATCCCGTGCAGGGCTTCAGTTTCCAGTGGGACGTGTTCATCGGCACTTATGGAAATATAAAAGAGGCGCTTATTATAAAGAAAATGGTTCTTTGTTGAAGTAAAAGGGGCACCTACCAGATTTGAATCGGGGCATTAATTAAAGATGAAAAGGGGGCAAATATGAGAAGGGGAAACGAGAAATAAAGGACCAGGGGCATTTATTAGAAAGGAATGAAGTACTTCTTACAAAGGATAACCTAAGTTGGCCCGGACAGCGTAGTGGCACTCGATAAAGTTTTTCGCCCTTATCTTACACATTAGAATATATATATATATATATGTTTCAGTATAATTTCGAAGTATCTCGAATTAGCTCTGCTCTCTAATAGCGACAGTATTTTGTAGGCCACTTTATAATCACTCTACGTTTAATATCTCTCACTAAACAACAATTATTTTCTTTCTCGCAATCACTTTGCAGCTCGGCCTGTTTGTGTATTGAAAAATGCTGGTAATTAAAAAATGAGGGTATGCATGCTTTTCCGAGGAAGATAGGTTCATTACCTTTCGTTCAAAGGGATACGTGTCAAAATAAAAGGGACACATATCAGAGGTGAAAATGGGCACTCATAATAAGGTAAAGAGGTACTTCCTACACAGAAAAAGAGGCCATTGTCAAAGTAAAAGGGGGCACCTCTCAGATTTGAATAGGGTCAATTATCTGACACTGTTAGGGGCACTTTGCCTAAGAAAAAAGGGGCATTTTGGGGGAACTTACAACATTGGCGGCACTGGACCCCCCCCCTCCCGCCTTCGCCTCCCGCCTCCCGCCTCCTTCCAATAAGGAGCATGGTCCATTGTTTCCTTTACCTATATCTGAGCGTCCTCCTCTTTGGATAGATTTCTTGTTACTCCCTTTTTTTGAGCGGACCTCTTGTCGCCCTCAATTTAAATACAAATTGTTTCTCACATTATGAAACAATTTACCCCAAGAGAGCTGCCGATGCAGAAAATCCACACATATTATATTTTTCTTTTGTTTACCATATGTTATAAGATACACATGTTTGAAGCCTTACAAATACACTGGTTAATTTTCGAAAGGCCAGACCAACAATTAAAAATTAGCAATTATTAACAATTTATTACATAGCTATCGAATCTGCGTAACCCGGTATGACTTGCATGAGCGTAAGTTTATTGGGTCAACGCTTCAGTTAATAAGTTAATAGATGATTAGGTGACATGGGCATTCTTCGGTTTATCAAGTTGTTGATACGATAATTAAACATATCTAAGCCGCGTCGAGAGTCGTTGATTTGTAAATTGGATCACAGAAGTCAGACTTCTATTGTTATTCTTATAATCCCATTGATGAACATCTCATCGGACTGTCAAATTGAATAGGGATTCAGTTGGTTTTACTCAACAGACAAACAGACATATAGACATAATCGAAGGAGACAAAGAACTGAAGCTACACAATGGCGTCATCTATAAGTATGAGTTCTCAACTGGTAGCTGTGATTCTGGCTTCTATTGTGGCCGTTGCTAGTGCAGGCTTTGGTACGTATGTTTGTATATATCAGCTGTATCAATTAAAAATAAAATGCGGCACACAGTGTGTGCGGGCAAGCACTGAATCCAATGACCGGGGTAATAGTATATTTGTAAAGCGCTTAGAGACATTTGTGTTAAGCGCTATATAAGAATTAAATATTATTATTATTAGTATAACATAATTTCGAATTATTATGATAATAAAAAGGTGTTACTTTATCCAGGGTAATAATAATAATATATTAGATTTGTATGGCGCCAAATCCTCTTGAAATCAAATGCTCAGGGAACACTTTTCAGTAGCCTCATAAGTTCCAATGCTGTCCTTCCTGTGGTCGCGGCCCTGTAATTATTATTACTTCTGCCTCGCCAAGTACCCATTTAACACACCTAGGCAGAGAGGGGCAGAATAATTTGTGCAAAACGCATTGTCCAAGGGTGTAAGCACCGAGTAACGATTAAACATAGGCCCTCTCGTATAGGAGTTGAGACTGCTTTCTTCGCTACACAAAATTGCATTACATTAAAGCAGTATACAGTGTGTAAGTGTAAAAACGTATGTGGTGACGAGTTGATCTCAACTACGTGCAATTAGAAATTTGAATATTTTCATGAACGCATTATTTTTGTTAATGGATTAAATGAACTTTGGACTTGGAATTTAAAAAAAAAGAATTTGAGTGAACTGAAAGTAAATAAGATCACCTTGAAATGTGGACCCCTCACTTAGACTAAGGCCCTTTCCATTAGTGTCTTCGATCATTATGTAAATTTTCAATAACATGCCATTATATATTGATTAACTTTATAGATACAAATATACATGTATCTACCCTAGCCCACACGGTTAATCTTGTTTTATAATTAACAGTCATGTACATACAAACTTGACCTTGGGTGAAAAGCTTCAGGACTGAGAGATTTGTGTATTAAACTGGAAGACTAAGTTTGGTCATTTCTGATTAAAGGGATCGTTTAACAATGTTAAATCTGAGATGCACGGCCCTATGTGTTATCAGTGTTTGTGATATGGTGTAATATTGAAGCCCTAAACAAAATTGCTCTTCGAAATGATCAAGAAGTGCCTCAAAAAAGCAAAAACCTTTAAGTGACCGGTTTTACCATACTCGTTTTCCCAAATAGACTGTAGTGTTATGAAAACCTTTTGGCAAACGCATAATTTGATTTCGATTTTCAATCATAAATATCTTGATAATCAGACAGACGATCAGCTTGTAAAAGTCATGGGGTTCCTGACTGACCTAAATGTTTATAATTATCATTGCACCATGAGCTAAATCAAGGATTTTTTAAAAGGATCTGAGACAAAGTTACCAGATCCCTTTAAAATGCAACCTAGAGTTGACCAAAATAATGATAATAATGATATGGATTTGCATAGCGCTTATCAATAAGAAATACCGTCTCTAAGTGCTTTACAGTTATTATGGGGATTATTCTTAATTTTCTGGTCACCGTGAGGGCATATGGTAATTAATAACACAAAAGGCTTTCGTCATCCTACCAGGTCCTCATCTCTCTCCTGGGTATGGAGTGGTCAATGTAAATGAATGACTTGTCAAAGGACATTAGTGCAGTGTCGGGGATCGAAGCCACGACCTTTGTATTTCAAGTCAAGTGCTAAACCCACTCGTATACTACACCTCTCCTAGATAAATATATATATAGAAAAATAATAAGAGAGGGAGGAAGAGAGATATAGAGAGTGAGAAAGAGAGGCAGAGAGAGAGAGAGGAAGAGAGAGAGAGAGAGTGAGGGAGAAACAGAGAGAGAAACAGGGAAAGAGAGATCAAGAGAGTGAGAGAGAGAGACAGGGAGGGGATAAGGGAGGAGAGAGAGAGACATAGAGAGAGAGAGAGAGAGAGAGAGAGAGAGAGAGAGAGAGAGGGGGGAGGGGATCGGACATCTAAAACACTATAAGTAAATCTACTTCAGTATCAATTTTGAAGGGAGGATATTAATCAGAGAAAATTTAGCTATTATGAAATAAATGTAAAACGAGAAGCTTGTGAGAAAAAACAGGAACAACATATTTATTCATACGAAAAAAAAAGGAAAAAAATTATCTGCGCCCACCACGATTGAAATTTATGGTCTAGTCATAATATTCACAAACAGAAATAATGATAAGCAGTTTCAATATATGAAAAGGATGGGCTATATTGAAGTCAAAACTCTTTTAGCCTTGCAAAAAACGCCACCCGTCTATAAAAATTAAAAAATCCACCCCCACTTGATGCTTCCTCATATCGTTCAGTCATGATTGAAGCCTGTTATTGAGCGGTCTTTCTTATTTAAAGATGCGGGTTCCACTGTAATTACTAGTTAATAGTGTCTGTCTTATTAGCAACGTTTTATAGGGCTTATGTAAACAGTCGATATGAAAGGTTACTGTGTAGATCGTAGCATACATCTTATCTCATATTATTGGACTTTATCTGCAGGTGACTGGTGTGGTTATTAACAGACCTTCAAGATTGTGGTTGGTTTAAAGTTCATGTTCGTCACACCCTTTTTGGTATCCCTATATGAACTCACCGAGGAAAAGACAATTAAAGCATCGCAGATTTTTTTTCTAAAATAGAGAGCATGGAGGGCGGGGGAGGGGGGAGTCCGATTACACAAATTTCCTGACGAGCAACATAAAAAGGGAAGAGGATATTAGGAGAAGGGGGAGGGGAGGGGAGGGGGTTCGATTACCCGAATTACCTGACGAGCAACATAAAAAAGGGAGACAGATAATTGGAGATGGAGGGGGCGTCGGGGGTTTCGGACCCCATTTGTGCATTTAGTCAGAGCATTGTTTCTACTAATTGCCCCTTCCTCATTTTAAAACTATCAATGTTGTTTTTGATTATTTTCCTATTCGTTATTAAATTATTCTTTTGTGGATGAGACCCAATGATCAAACCCCTGAAGTCGCCCTATCTATGTTGGACATAATATAAGAAATGTTTTCCCTCGTTTTCTTGAAAAGTAAAACCATTTTGTTCATCTTCATCTATATAGGTCCGTCTGCCGATGGTGAATGGACAGATGCCGATCTGGTTTCTTACAGCGTGGTTGGGGGCGTGGCAGGAGCCATACTCCTTGTAGCAATAATGCTTTATTGTCAATTACAAAACGTAAGTCAATTTAATGATTATTATTATCTCACGTGATTTTTTAGGAAGGTTGTACATTATTGATTACAAAATATTTGCAATATAATATTGAAAATGAAGGAATAAATGGAAATGGATTAACCTAAATACACTGAGTGGTTTTAAAGGGGTTGTGTGTCCCTATAGATTTTCGAGGCAACCCCTTAAAAAATTGTGAGGCATATGTAGAAAATTAAAGGAAAAACAAACAATGATAGCAAACTACCCTCAGGGAAAGACGAAATATCAGAAAGGTAGACTTTGTGAAAGATTGAAAGAAGAGATATCCGTGACTATGTCACAATCCATTGACTAAAACTGCCAATTTGAGATTCACATAGACTTAGTGATCTCATATTATAAACATTCTTTGCTTTCTGATTTCTGTTCCGATATTCTTTCAAACTTACGCCATTCTCGTTATATTATTTGTCTGATTGAATACCAATTAACTTATTACAAGGACTGGATTGCCCTAATGACCATCAAGTACCCACAGCCTCCAAAAGCTTTCCCCTACAATATCTACTAGAACTACTCCAGCCTACATAGACAAAAAGTGCTGTTTATGGGTGTTGTGGTTCAGTGGATAAGTCTCCTGACTGTGATCCACAGGGTATGGGGTTCGAATCCATGTCGCAGCACTAATGTCCTTTGACAAGATATAAATATACCATTTTCACAGACCACCCAGGTGAGATGCAATATGGGTACCCATGCAGCAGGAATTAATTCCTGAATTAATAAATTAATTAATGACCAGGAGTGGCAATGTGCCAGACATGAGCGCTGTACAAGATTCTACTATTGCCATTATTATTATTAATAATATTATTGTATAAGAGGAGGCCCAGTATTCTTAAAATGTGAAGATTAGCAAAACAAATAAATAAATTACGGAAAGGAATTTTGGAATAAAATGAACAAGAGAAAAGAGGAAACAAAAGATTATCAGGAGGATATT